>NC_022027.1:56497005-56517408 GCF_000317375.1 Microtus ochrogaster | reverse complement strand
CCGCGATGCCTGCCTTCTTGAAGCCCACGCCATGGATGCGCTTGTGAATGTTGATGGTGTTTTCTCAGGTCACCACCGCGATGCCTGCCTTCTTGCTCCTCATAGTCTGTCCCCTTCCATGATGACACAGCAGTTTGTAGGAATCTTCAGACTTCCTGATTGTTTTTATTTTCCATTATGCTCACAATTTTATCATATGAAATGGGAATAAATCAGGATTTTATTTGTGGAGTTGTGATCTTTGGGTCACTTTTCCATTCTATTCAGAACCAACCCAGTAGAATAATTTCAGCCGATATTAAGACAGATTGTTGTGAATAGAACATTTTCTTTTTTATACTCATACACACAAGAAAAGATAGTGGGAAGGATTGAGAATAAAAAGGGAGCGGAGTATGCAAGACCAGAGAGGAGAAGAATTGCTCCATGGAAACATTAGGCGCCATGCTTCTAACTTAAACCAAACTTTCCACAAACCTTCGAAGGTCCAGATAGAACCAGAGGTTTGCTCATGGGTAAAAGCGCCTGATGCCAAGCCCTACAATGTGAGTTCAGTCCCCAGGACCCATATACGGAGAAAGGAGAGAACTGACTTGCAAAGTGTTCTCCAACTCTCTCTCTCTCTCTCTCTCTCTCTCTCTCTCTCTCTCTCTCACACACACACACACACACACACACACACACACACACACACATTCATGTACGCACACATGTACACACACACGCACACACAATCCAGACATTATAAAAGATCAAACACTGACACAAATTAGAAAGTGTCTGAGGACCCACAAGATGTGGGCCAGTCTGTCAGCAGCCCCAGCTCTTCCACTTCCATGTCTAATGTCCCCACTATTTGACGTAACTTATAATTATTCAACATGATTATAAATAAATCTATAATTTTTGCAAGGAAAAAAATCCAAATTTTGGTTCAGATCTCCAGCTTGAGTTGAGCTTTTCTGTATTTTCCCATCACTTTGAGGTTTAAAATCCTAAGAAGTTTGGAGAATTTGCTCTTGCTGTCGTTTGTATCCAGTCCGATTTTCTGTTTGCACCGAATTGTTCCGTGGGTGCAGAGGCGCATGACACAAAGCTGTGCATCTCCTGCATTCTAGGTTGTGGTACAGACGCCGTCCCGTGGGGATAGCAGCGGCAGCGGGTCAGGTGGCTTTGAAGACTTGGAGTCAGGTGACAGTGGATTTTCAGGAGACACAGATGAAGGAGAGGCCGTCCCCCTGAGCCGAGCTAGAACTGTGAAGGTATGTATTGGTTTCTCTTAGTGGTTTGCTTTGTTCTGTTGTGGATTACGTTGTTCATTTGGTTTGTCTTCACTGGGAACTGTCAAAACAATGAAATTGCATGTAAAAGACCAAAGCATGTGACTGATGTAGCCTTGTCTGCTTGGAGGTGTTCCAGTTTAACTGCAGCTTGCGGCAGCTGAGGAATCCCAGTGGCTTCCAGGATCCGCTCGATGGAAACATCACCTTCAACATGGAGCTGTACAGCACAGACCTCTTTCTGGTGCCCTCCCCCGGGGTCTTCTCTGTGGCAGAGAACGGGCATGTTTATGTGGAGGTAAGAATAGAGTGCTGGCCACGGGCATCCAGCCTAGTACCCCGTGCAGCTCCTGTAACACTAGCTGATGCCTTCATCTAGGAAACAGCCTGGCTCAGAAAACTCCTCCAGGTCACTTTCTGACAAAAAGGGGGGAGGGATATTGGGATGTTATGGTATATGCTAAATGGATGTAGTGTTTTTTTTTTGGTAAATGCCAAAAAGAAAAAAGTGAGAAAAATGTGATGTCTACCAGTAAAGCACCCTGCTTGTTTCACTGTCCACACTTTTAGGGACAGTTTTGTTCATTCATCCAGTGTGAGAGTTAGGCATGGACGCTTTCAGATTGCCTCCCACTTTATCTTAGATTTACTGTCGAGTGAGAAGCTCTGTGTGTGTGCACATGCGTGCGTGTGTGTGTGTCTGTGTGTGTATGTATGTGTGTCTGTGTGTGCGTGTGTGTGCATGTATGTGTGTGCGTGCTTGTCTGCGTGTGTGCATGTGTGTGTCTGTGTGTGCGTGTGTGTGTGCATGTCTGTGTGTGTGCATGTGTGCGTGTCTGTGTGTGTGCATGTGCGTGTGTTTGTGTGTGAGTGTGTGTGTGCATGTCTGTGTGTGAAGTTGTTTCTGCCAAGTCATTATCTAAATCGCCTCTTGAATTTGTCAAAGCCATTTCCCATTTCCAACAGCAGTCATCACACAGAGCTTAAATCTGGAATGTCTATGAAAATATTAGGCAGTGGTGGTAATAACGAAATAGTAACCGCTGATATGTATTGCTGTTTCATGACATACCGAATGCAGTTGTGAATATCATCACCATGAATTGACTTGTTAGCAGGATCCTGTAAGAGTGGACTCATTTTTAAGATCTGACTTTCAGATGAGAAAATTAAGATTCAAGACATCCAAAGTAGAGCAGCTGTGGAGTCCTACCTCTCGAGGCCACACTACTGGCCACCTCTGTCATGGCCCCTCAGCTTGTCATTTGAAAGGGAAGAAAACGTAACTCCGTATCAACGTCAGTGTCTAAGTTCACAGATCCATTCTGGGGAAGATGGACCTACGGCAGCAGGCTGTCTGCCGTCTGTGTGTCCTGGGCAGAGTCTGTAGTGACCCCATTGGCATAGCATCTGCTGGTCTCACGGAAAGGCATCTTTGGCTTTGGCGCGAAGCAGCTGGCTGCTGTTGTGCCTCACAGTGGGAGGGTGAGAAGCTTCCTTAGGTGACAGCCACTGCAGAGCACCCTTGTCATTTCCAAAGACAGACAGTGCTCGTGGGCACTGGATTGGCGTGGAGCCAGGTAGCCCACCATGCTTTCTGCGGTCATAGTGGGGCCGTCTTCCCCGCTGCCCCTCCCCCATGTGCGTGCATAGCAGCGCTTTGGGGGAACCGCTGCTCTGTGTTGTTCCTGACCATGAGTGCCCCTACAACAGGGCTCTTCCTCGGCCTTTTCTGTGTTCACAGGCCACAGCCTCATTAGTCTGACTCCTGACTCTGCCGTGGGTTGGAAAAGACACTACTTAGCTACAGCTTGCTCGTCTCCAAGCGCATGCCTAGATCTGTTCCTTTGTGGCTTTGCCAATTTATGCCAGCCAGTGGCTAATCTGGCTTGTGTATCCCACCCTCAGTATCTTCCCTTTTCTCTCTTCTCCTGAAGTACTCGCTTACTTGAGTTGTGTTGTTGGGAAGTTCCCTGTCCCGTCCCTTCTGTCCTTCTACTTTTTCACTCTTGTTTTTCCTTCTATTTCTTTTCACTTATCATATTTTTATAGTTAAATTTGACTTTAAAAGTGGATCAAATATTTTTTGCTGCTTTACATATCAAGTATGTTAGGAAGGATTTGGAACTGGGGAGTAGTTATGAACCAATTTAAACTTGACTGAAGCTACCTAAAACCTGAAAGAATCTGTAAATGCTTTTGCTAAATAGGGTAGCAACTGGCCATGCCCTGTCTTTCTTTCCCTGTTTGGACTCCTCCTCTGGTAGGAAATTTTTTTTACTTAAGTAAAATAAAACTTCATAAATAACTGGCTTAACCTGAAAAGTCATTTCTTGGTTTCTTCTCCAGCTGCCCTCCTTAGCCTTTTCTGGAATCTTTACTTTCTCTAGTCCACAGTTCTTCCCCTAATCCAAGGTGGTCACTCCTGGGTGATGCCTGGTGATAGAGTCAGTTCTTCTTCTCCGTTCATCCGGCCCAGTCAGCATCTAGAGTCGCACTGCCAACAGTGGAGTTCTTACCGGCTGGGACCCACGCTGTTGGCGTGAGCCTCTTCTAGCCGCTGTTTTTCACACTAACTGCATCTTCCGCATTAATTGCTGCTGCCATCCTGTAGGTGGGAAGAGAGCTTTTGGTCCGCACGTCAGGAGCAGAGCGTGGGGATTCCTGGGTCTGGTCTCATCCCCAGCCTATAATCTTCCTACCATTCACTTCTGGTCCATTCTGCAGCAGGACCTAAGGTTTTTCTCCTCCGAAGCACTGAGGAGACAGTCTAGGCAGATATTCTGCCTTTGCATGCCTTTGAAAGTGAGAACAGAGTCAGCATAGTTTTACACTGAAGACTGAGTTCATGTTAAATAGCACTTTGTGGTTTAACATGTATGTAACTTACCTGGTAATTTCTCTAAGACAGAATAGCTTGTTCCTCAGAAATAACTAGGAAAGATAGTGAAGGTAGTATCTGTGGAATGTTAAACACGGCGGCAACATCGTAATCAGCTTTGCCCTCTGTTCATGTCCGTGTTGAATGTCCCACAGTTACCAGTGTGGGATCTTTGGGTGTGCTATGGATGACGGTTCCTGCGGTGTCGGGGATTCCCCCTGGGCGGGTTCCAAGTGCAAGGTTTGTTTATTATCTCTGTCTTTTTAAGCATTTGGGGGCTCATGGTGTATGGATGAGGACTAGCTTTATTTCTAAAGTGTTGAAGTTTATTATTTATACTTGGTTTAGTCAAGGAAAGAGGCACCGAAGTCAGGCGAGCAGTTCACACAGCCATCACACGTCACCAGACAGTAAAGCCAGTCTTGCTCCAGGGATTCTAGCAGGGTTCAGGAGAGCTAAGGTTTGAATGCTGTTTACATTTGGCTAAGCACTCCTTCCCGCGTCTAAACAAAAGAAACCTCAGTAAGAGCTAGACACAGCACACACATGTAAGAGGGAAATGGAAATGAGTTGGAAATGTCTCCAGGTCAGTTTTCCCTTTAACGCCCCCCCCAGGGGGATTAAAGAATGACAGGAGAGTTCTTGGCAAGGCTGGCTTGGTGCCAGGTTGGTGACGGCCACCGGGTCACACTGTCCCTGGTACAAAGCACCACGGGCCTGCTGACTGACAAAGCAGGCTGTGTCTACCACATCCTGCTCTCCTGGCCTTGCTCTGCTTTCTCGAGTAGTCAGTCCTGCCTGCCTCCAGCACGTGGATTCTCCTCCATCCTGAGCTACAGGGCAGCATTAAAAAACACTGGTCCCGGTCATAATCTGCTATTGTGGCATTGCGGGCTTCGCCTGTGTGTGCTTATTTCAGAAGATCCACTCAGGTGCATAATTTGATTTTACTTTTTTGGCTCCAAGGGCTTACAGAGGGCCAGAGAGCCTTAACCCATTTTGTATTTGTAACTTGCAGCATTTGAATTAAACAGTTTGTTGTCATTCGCGTCAAGTTTAAATGGGAAATATCTTTCATCAATCAGTGTGTGTTTCGGTTACTGCTAGAGAACTGTAAATACGTTATGAAAACAGAGCAGTGTTACCCAAAGAGCTGTGTCGGGATAGCGTCTGGGTGGCTAAAGTACAAGACGCCAGCCATTTCTGACTCCGCCTTGTTCCTTGGCAGGTATCCGTCACCAAGGCCGACCAAGAACTGGGCTTTGCCATCCAAACCTGCTTTGTCTCTCCGTTCTCAAACCCGGACAGGATGTCTGATTACACCATTATCGAGAACATCTGTCCCAAGGATGAGTCTGTGAAATTCTACAGCTCCAAGAGAGTGCACTTCCCCATCCCGCACGCCGAGGTGGACAAGAAACGCTTCAGCTTTGTCTTCAAGTCCGTGTTCAACACCTCCCTGCTCTTCCTACAGTGTGAGCTGACGCTGTGCACCAGGAGGAAGGGCCCGCAGAGGCTGCCGAAGGTGAGTGGGCTCTCGTCTGTCTGGACCGCGATTTGGGCATATTTAGGTCAAGAGACACCCTAATGGGAACGTGGAATCCAAGTTCCTGCAGGCTGAGGTTGTAGTTTTGAGTTTTTGAAGTCTGGCTGAAGCAACAGGGAACATGTGCTTTAGGTTTTGGAAAATAAACCCTGACAGTGAGTTAGTTTTTCCGTATGCGCTTAGCTGTACCTTAGGGTGATAACCCAGGAATGACTTCCACCAAGGCTGGCCCTGGCTCTGTTGGTCAGATAGTGTGCTGTGCCAGAAGAACAAGGAATCGAAAGGATGAGATCAGTGTGAGGATTAATTTTTCCAGGTCCCAATGAGACTGGGATTGCAATTGTTTTTTTGACCTTCTCTGTGTGGGTTATAAGATGGCCTTATCTCGGGAGGATTTCTAAGGGAAACTAACAAATATTTTACTTTTGCCTGGTTTCTTATCAGCTCATCATATTTGCCTCGTGTCGTTGCCCATATTAAACGGCTATGTTCTGTTGCCACAACAGAAATTAGAACCCTTTGACCTTGTCGGAGCAGCCACTGCAGGGGCTCAGTTGGGTCAACTGTGACACCTTGTTAGGTCTGCCTTGTGTGGGACAGGTATCTCCTGCTGTTGCTATGAGCTAATATGATTTCATATAATTTCCTCTGCGTGTTTATTCTGTAACTGTTACACACAGTCTAAACTGGATTCTAATTCCCTTGGAATCTGGGATCTACTAGTGTCTCAGAAGTCCAGAATCAAGCTGTAGCATTTATATGTTTAGAATTCTCTTATAGAGAGACTGGAAGAAAAAGTAGGTGGAGAAAAATACCTATTAAATAGATTTCTGCTGACCTGAATTCCTTGAATCATTTCCCTGAGAAGTCACTGAGCTTTGTCTACAAATTAATACACAGCCGACCACCAATCCTCAGGGAACAAAGCCAAAGACTCGGAGCTCTGCTCACCTGTCTGCTTCTATAGCCACTGCTACCTTTAGTCCTCTAGAAATGAAAGTAACACACACTTCCCTTCCTGGTAGAAGAGCAAAGGAGGCGGGATGCTGAGGAGGAACTGTTAATGCCTTCTTAAAGTCAGCAGTTCCCTGTTCCTAGTAACTCCTGAGTACTTCTGTGACCTTCTAGGAAAAGGTACCCATGATCACAGAGTGACCCTGCCCTTTGCTGTGAGTTAAGTGTCTGGCCCAGGGTCAGCCTCTGAGACAGAGTTAGCATCGTACAGTCTTAATTAACTGGAGGGCTAGCCAGAGAGTCAAGGGAGCTACAGCAGTGAAATGAGCTTCACGGCTTCTCAACAGCATGCCTTCTTCCCATCATGACATGCCTTTCCCTCTGCAGCAAAGTTCTTCTCAGGGTGTTAGGGGTTCGGTGTCTTCTCACAGTGTGTATCTGGCTTGTGTGTGGCCCAGAGAAGCGTATCAGATATGATACCCTCCACCTCCAGACATGTCGTCCCTGATAACTTTCCAGACTTAAACTAGCTGGAAACTGCTGGTCTCATACTTCCACGCCTGGGTGACATAGAACATGTGTGAGGTGCCGGGGAAAAAACGAAAAGTCCAAACCAAAACAAACAGAAGATGGTTGTGGGAAACCTAATTTTGTAGAATGTAAAAAAAAAAAAGTCCAACAAGTATGACAATATGTTTACAATTATCAACAGATATAAATTCTATCATATCACAATAAATGCAGTTTCCCACAATCACAGATTATAGATGTTATCACAAAGAAGCCATTATTGGACAGGGCCAAGAACATCACATCTGTAGTTTACCCATTTGTCAAACGAATTCTGAAACTGTTTGTGGGGAGGGGCCGAGGAGGATGTCTGTAAGCTGTCCATTGATATCTGCATCTTCGAGTACAGTGGAAACACACCAGGGCTGCCTTGCTGTCTCCCTGATTATTTAGGGTTCTTTGAAAAGCACACAGATGTCCTTCCTGTCTTCCCCATGGTTAGCAGTGTGAGCTCTCTGGTGAGGGACCAGAAGACAGCATGCACACAGATGCCCCGTCTTCCCCATGTTATCAGTGTGAGCTCTCTGGTGAGGGACCAGAAGACAGCGTGCACACAGATGCCCTGTCTTCCCCATGTTAGCAGCCATGAGCTCTCTGGTGAGGGACCAGAAGACAGCGTGCACACAGATGCCCTGTCTTCCCCATGGCTAGCAGCGTGAGCACTCTGGTGAGGGACCAGAAGACAGCGTGTGCAGGACTTGTGACTTCCCTATGAGCTATGACCGTGACTGCTTTGTTCCGCCTCTCCGCAGTGCGTGAGTCCTGATGAGGCCTGCACCTCTCTAGATGCCGCCATGATCTGGACCATGATGCAGAATAAGAAGACGTTTACCAAGCCCCTGGCTGTGATCCACCAGGCAGATTATAAAGGTGAGAAGGGGGGGGCCTAAACCTGCTCCTCGTAGTCATCCCTAAAACACACATGGCGAAGGAGAAGATGGCACCTGCAAGGTTCCTCTGCCCTTCATCTGCACGGTGTAACACACATGCACACATGCACGCACACATGTACGTGGACGCACAGAATAACGATTCCTCTGACCATCACTTACATCGTATGACACATATGCACACATGCACGCACAGACACGTGGAGTAATGTTTCCTCTGCCCTTCATCTGCACGGTGTGACACATGTGTCTCCACACAGATACACAGAATAGTAAATGTCATCCAACCTTAACCTGCATGATATGATACATACACACACACACACACACACACACACACAGAGTAAATAAGTGTTTTTAAAAATTCAGTTCTATAAATTGAAGTCCAGTTTTGTTCAAAAAAATAAAAAATAAGCCAGTGCTAGTGAGATAGCTCAGCGGGTTAAAGGTTAAAGCCATAAAGCCTGATGACCTGCATTGATCCCTGAACTCATAAGGATGTAGAATGAGAAATCCAATTTCCCCAAGTCGTCCTGACATCCATCTGCATGTGTTCCATGGTACACACATGCACACGCCTGTACACCCACCTGTAATGAACACATAAATGTAAAAAAAATAGCATAAGGCAGTCAATATAGAAAATACTTCTTTGCCCCAAGAGAGTTCCAATTCTGCCACTGTGCTGTGTGTAATTATTTACAAATTCTCCTTTAAAGAACAGATGAGGGGCGGAGAAACAGCTCAGTGGAGGAGGGCTAGCTAGGCATAGAAGACAGTGGGTTCGATCCACGCACCACGAAAGAGGCTGGCTCCGCCGTGCTCCTCTCTGCTGCATTTCAGATGTGCTCCTGTGGTCTGTGACATGCGGGGACTTGCATGCTTGCACGGCCCAGCTTTCCATGCTATGCTCACGGGTCTGCTCACTCCGTGCTACAGAAACGCTTCACCAAGACCACAGCTACCTCTGGGAGGGCTTCTCATCCGTGGGTATCGTCCACTCAGGAATACTGGAAGGAAGCTGAGATTTACGAAGGAGTTTTCAGAACTCCATTGCTCCTCCTCATTCCCAGGGTTTCCATTCCTTCATGTGTAAGAACACTCACTGAGCTATACTGACTAGGAAAGAAGGACAGACATGTCCTGAAATGTGTGGTGTCAGCACCAGGGCGACAGGCAGGCCCAGACAGCCAGCAGGGAGCTCCAGGGACTGCGGGGAGAGCATCACAGCCCCAGGGACCCGAGAAAGCCAGGATGTATCAGGCAGCTGTCAACAGCTGAGGGGTGGGGCCGCATGTCGCATGGGTGATCTGAGTAGCTGCCGTCCTCCCTGTCTAGAAACAGCCTGTCGCTCCCCAGAAGCTTTGCTCTCAAAGGGTGTCAAGCTGAGAAAAGACTGGCAGAGTGAGCGGGATGAGAGGGGGTGTCAAGCGTCCAGGGTGAGATATGCCAGCATTGCAGTCGTGGACCGTGTCCTGCCACCCTGAAGGGCAGAGAGAAGCCGAGCAAAAGCCGGCGAGCAGCTCAGTCCCGGCTGCTGGGCGTTAGAGGGGAGCCGTGGTGGCTGGTGCTGACACCAGATCTGGGGTGCCCTGGGATGGTACTTTGGGGCCAGGACTGGCAGGACTTAGCAGTGGGTGGCTCTGGATCAGTCGTGAGCTACCAGAGAAGAGACAGGTGGGTGCTGGTCAGTTTCTCAATAAGGGGTGGCCATTCCAGGTGTCTCACCCCTTCAAAGAGGCAGGAGGTAGAGACTGGCTCACAGCCCGGAAGTTGGGCTGCTGCCCTTATTCCCTCCATACCCAGCGGGCTATGGCAAGCCCTCAAGACCTCCATGGTTCAGGTTCTTATCTGGAAAGGAGAGGTTAGAACAGGGACATGCAAGCCCTTGCAGCCCCGACACTTGGCTGAGCTGTTAGGAGGAGCAAACAGATTCCAGTTCATTTCCTAACTGCCCTCGATGCTGGGTGCACATGTCAAGTGTTTATTGGGTTTTGTCTTGAATGTAGCTTGTTAGGCTTTTATTGGTTGGTTCTCAGTCATTCAGTAGGTAGTCTCACTTCAACTGGGTTGCCCAAATACTGCTACCCTTATCGTTGTGTCCAGGGGAAAGAATAGGAATGAATTGCCTTGCAAAGAATCCATAGTTGAGAACAGCTGACTGTGTTTTGTGCTATAAAAGCAGTTAACAATGGCAGCAGCCACCTCGCTCCCTGTCCCTTACCCTTACCCTATTTTGAGAGCACGCATTCAGCTGGTAATTGAACGCAGCAGCTGGTTGTGCCCCGTGCCAGACAGTACTTAGGCATTAATATTACAACACTATAACTTCAGCAATTCTTTCATTCTTTTTTTTAAAACTCCAGTGGTATTTTTCTAAGTAATTTCTCTTGTAAATTAGGCAATTACTTTTATTTAAACTTAGAGTCATTATACTGAACACTCTGTGTTTTCTTTACATAAACGCTCAAGAGGAAAGTGTTGTTTTTTTAACCGGATATCAAAGCGATTTCATGAGATTCGCTAATTGAGGTGAGATTTTAGTGGAGAAGCAAGTGGGTGAACAGTTTATGCTTAGGTTTGTAAAACAAATTGAGGAGGTTGAACTGCAGTTTCCCAAGGCTGTATGCAAATTCATCTTCCTTGGCAGGAGTAGGGGGTTTGCTGCTGGGTTTTCGCTCCACAATGCCTCCCCTTACCTTTTGTGTTTATTTTCATTGGCTCTGAAATCATTTCTGTTCCGTGTAGATCACTGAAATCTAATCTCTCAGCCACACAGGGCACTGGAATATTTTTGGGAAAAGGCAGGTGACCATTGGCCCAGTAGCCGTGGTGTATTTAAACGACAGTAACTAACGTTCTTTCTTGGAGTGGGAGACCAGGGATGACCTGTGGGGTAAGAGTGCCCAGCAGCTCCACTGTTCTGGTCCATTCCTCCTGACGTCCTTGCCATAGAGCCAACTGTCCTTGGCCATTTGGCCTGTCTTTCTTTTTTTACAGTTGAGGTTTTCAGGACGACAGATACAGGCAGAGAGTAGCAACTACCACTACCAATAATGATGACATCTT
Source organism: Microtus ochrogaster (assembly GCF_000317375.1). Lineage (NCBI taxonomy): Eukaryota > Metazoa > Chordata > Mammalia > Rodentia > Cricetidae > Microtus > Microtus ochrogaster. The sequence goes on along the minus strand of NC_022027.1, from coordinate 56,506,218 downwards.
CAGACAGTGTTTCCTCCTCTGTGGGCAGGGAAAGTGGCCATCAAAGCTACATGAATAATTCTAGGTTCTTTTAATAGGCTACCATTCTTAGTGGAACCTTTGGTCTCTGAGTCCTTTGGAATCAGCCTTGGCTGATCATCGGGCTCCTTTACTCTTCACAATAGATGAAGATGCCGGACCGTTGAGGTGTTAGCGATGGCGGTGAGGATCCAACATTCACAAAGCATTTCTTTTGCTCAAGGCCCTGTCCTGAGTGCTTAGGGTGTTATCGAGTTTAGTTCTCACAGAGGCTTTGCGGAGAGGACGCTTTAACAAACGTGGCCACACACCTACATATGGCAGACCAGGATGCGAATCCATTCCTTTGATTTTACACCTTTTGCAAACCCCCATATGCCTCCTCCTCCCATGGCCACTGTTATCAAGACAGTACTCAAGTAATCTAAAGAATATGAACTGAAAGTCAAGTGAAAGATTAAAAAAAGAAAGAAAACACATTTCTTGACAGGGTTAAAATATTAGGGTGTGTTTAAAAGTGCAGACTCAGACATTCTGTGACTTTATGACTTGAGCACACACAAAAGCAGAAAACAAACAGCTGATGCATATTATGGCTTATGGCAAAACAATTAGAATAGCTGAGGCGGTGCCATCCTGCCATCGTCTCTGAGATGCTTCAGCACATTGGCAGCTTTCCCAGCTTCGCCATGATTTATACTCAGCTTTTAATTCCTAGCAAGTTAAACTTCAGGAATTCTGGATTTTCTCCACACTTGAAAATAAAAGCACCTGCCTATCATGAGCACTCAGTAAAGGTGGATTTCTTCCTTTCCTCTCTGTCAGACTGGGGTTCTTCTAGGAGAGAAAGGTATTGGGAAACCGTTTCAAATGGAAATTAATCTAAAAGAGGCGTGACATTTTGGAACACATTTGGATTTTCCAGAACCAAAAATACTCTTAAAAAAAGAGTTTGTCCTCAGGTTAAGGCAGACTAGAAATGCTGGCCGAGCGAGGTCTCGGTCCCTGAGGGAGCAGGGGCTAGAACTCTCATCGGTCCAGCTGCTTCACAGCTTTGAAAACCTGTTATTAAGAAGATTTTAAATGTATGTAAAATTAGAACGAACCCTCCAGGAACACATTATCCGGCTTTAGCAACTACATATTCATGGTGAATCTTGTTTGGCCACTTCCTGTGGCCCATTTGTGTGGAAGGAAACCAAACAGTTCCATCCATCAATAATCCAGAAGAAACCTCTCTGAAATCTAAGAAGCACCAAAAGATCTTGAGAAGGCTGGGTGTGGTAGCACACACCTTTAATCCCAGCACTTGGGAGGTAGAAGAAGCCAGATCTCTGTGAGTTCAAGGCCAGCCAGGGCTAAGTAGGGAGACTCTGTTGAGGGAGGGCTCCAGGGTTTAGGATTGTTTAGGATCACCGCTCTGAGAGCAGTGCAAGTGTTGTTGAGGGAGGGCTCCAGGGCTTAGGATTGGTTAGGATCACCACTCTGAGAGCAGGGCAAGTGTTGTGCTTCTGGGAGAAAACCAGCAAGAGAAATGATACTCTGGGTGTTAATTCCAAAACCACATTTTCTGAGTCCCTAATTAGGGACTTTATAGTACAATGTTTCTCACTCTGAATAGCACCCACCTGGGGCTGGATAACTCTGATGTGGGCACCCTGTAGAATTAGCATCATCCTTCATTTCTAGAAACCTCCATATTTCCAAAGAGCCTCCTGCCCTGTCCCTGGGTGAGGACCACTGTCTAGTGGCAGAGAAGTTAAGAGGCCAATGCAAAACCTGCCATAAATACTGAAAAGAGCCCAGAGCAAGAACCAGAATCAGCCGAGTAAGGTTAGGGGAAAAAACCACTCTTGAGTAGCTGCACAAAGTCATCACTCTCCCAACCCCCACCCTGTTTCTTTGTGGGCCTTCTCAGCCCTGCAGTGTTTACAAGAACTGAATTAAAACGGGAGGCCAAAGGCTGTGGTCAGTTACTCATGCATAACCTACCCCAGATACGCCGGTTGGCGAGAGCTAGTTCTGACAATCTGGGGAGGGAGGTTTGGGTTCTAGAGGTAAACCAAAATTTGTTCAGACTATATGAGAAGATTTGATCCAGAATGTTGATTATAGTGTATTCTTTCTGCAGAGAGAGATCCACTGTTAAAATTCTCTTTACAGCAATATCTAGGATTCCTTTCTAACAATCCTTTCCCTAAGTAAATACGGCTGTTCCCTTCCTTTCGGCAGGCGGGTTCAGTTGTAGGGCGCTGGAAGAGATGAAGCTATTTTTGCTATAGTCAGAGTTATGGGGAACTGGGGAAGAAGAAATGTTAGTTGGTAAATCCTGGAGCCTCAGCTTTGCGGTGTGGGGCTTGTCTCTGCACGGATGGTCACGACGAGACTTGACACAAGGAAATAAGGCAGGGCTGTTTCTGTTTAGCTCTCTGGGAGGGCCCTATTTGGGGTGAGGGGGAGCATTAGATCACAGCATAAGTCCATTTTTAAACAGTACCATCCATCATAAAGACCTTGCCATAAAACCTAAATTCTTACATGTGAGGTCCTCCCTCTGGGAGAATCCTTCTTTTCAAACCACATGGGGATTCTGAGTGACACAGCGTAACCGCAGGTGGAAGGCTGGTTGGAGCTCTTGCCAGAAGTGTGTGTATACTTCTTGCTGATGCACGCTGCTGAGACCTTCAAATGCCTTCGCACTTAGTTCAGTGAGCCAAACCGTTACTTCTTGAAAGTAGGTGGATTTGTGGTCAGATGCTCACACTTCAGAGAGTTCCTAGGGGTATGAGATAAGAGACGAAGACTTTTTGTCTACTTTAGAGTATTGTCCAAATCTACAAATGTCAGAGCTAGTGTTATTATTGCTGCCATTAAGATGGCACCCAGGAAAGGGCATTTTAGGCAAGCACCCTACCAACTAGGCTACATCCCCAGCCAGGAAACGCATCTCTAGAAACATGCATTTTATTATTTCATGTGTGCAGGCATTCTGCCTTCACATTTATCTGTGCACCGCTTGCCTTTCTGGTGTGCTCAGAGCCCCGAAGAGAGCATCAGAAGCCCTGAAACTAAAGTTATAGATAATTGTGAGCCACCACGTGGGTGCTGGGAACCCAGCTATTGTAGAAGAACAGCCAGTGTTCTTAACCACGGAGCCATCTCTCTAGCCCCTAGAAAATGTATCTTATATAGTTAGTTTATGACTGTTGAGTTCTGCATACTAAATTGTATCATTTTTCCTTAAGACTGTGTTCTAGCTTCACTTCTGTGGCTGTAATAAAGTATCCAAACAAAAACACGTAGAAGAGGAGGGGTCTATTTAGCTTATCTCCTAATTTAGTCTGTCACTGGGAAGAACTCGAAGCAGGAACTTCAAACATCTGGTCACATCACAGGCGCCGTCAAGAGCAGAGAGAAGTGGATGTGTACCTGCTTGCTTGCCTATACTCAACTCCATTGCTCCATTATGCAAACGTAGGGCCCTTGTTCTAGGAATAGTGCCTTCCACACTGGGCTGAACCTAAGCCAGCTAACTTAAGACAGCCCCCCCCCAACAGACCACCCAATCCAATCTCAACAGTCCCTCAGTGAGACAACCTTCAAGCCAAACTGTCACAAGCAGGTTCTCATTGAGTGGGTCAAACAGGCCTGAGGCCACTGTGTGTCCAAGCTGCCCTCGAACCCATAGCCATCCTGCATCCACCTCCCAGGGGCTGGGATGTAGGATCATAGACTGTGCCTGGCTCCTGGATTAATTTTTTAAGACACCTTAATTTTCTTAGTGATTGTATTGACGTATAACTTGAATGTCTCCTCAAAGGGCCACCGTGACACTCAGATTCAGGGGTCCATACAGTAGCTGGTTACCTCCTCAGAACCGGACCTGGCCAGATTGCCATGGTTAACCCCAAGAACTCCTGTCTCCATTCACACTGTCAACCTTATTATTGATTTTTGTAAAGACCAACTTGCATTATTTTGTTCTAAATCCCACAAGTTCTTTTTTGTTTTGCTATGAATCCAAAGACTAAGTGTGTCCTTCTTTATGAATGATGATGAAGTTAAAGCCGAGAGGCACTTAGGACATACCACTTTGAACTCCAAAGAGAAAGGTGGTATCTGAGCCAGGGCCTCTTCACTCTTTCTCTATAAAAAAAACGGATAGATAGAGTATTTGGTTTGGGGACTGTCCAGCCCCTGTCTCAAGTGTCCGGTTCTATTGCTGCGGCAGGAAAATGGCTGTAGATCACGTGTGTGTGCTGTGCACGACCACGGAATACCGCTTTTGGGACAAACTTGAATTTCATGTAATTTTCACCTCCTGCAATATTCTTCTTTTGCTTTCTTAAATAAATCATTTCAAATTACAATTTTCCCGTCTCAGGCCAGAGTGTCCTCACCCTGGTTTAAGCTCCTCTCACTGAGGAGAGCAGCAAGCACTGGGCACAAGCAGTTACTAAATCAGAGTTTCTCCAGCTAAGGACAGGGCATACCCTCCCCACCCCCTCCACCTGTAACCCATGAAGCCAGAGTCAGAAATCCTGGTTCAGCGTTTCACTGATGTTTCCCAGCTGTGATCTTGAACTGGTCACAGGACATCAGAATCTCAGGCCACTCGTTTGTAAAACAGCAATTGCAAATTCTCTTTCTGACGGCCTCAAAGGACCAGGTTTAACATCACTGAAAACCTTGGTCTTGTGGCGTTCTAAGACCAGGAAGCATCTAAGCACAAGGTGTTCTGGTCGTCTTATTAAGGGTGTCAGCATCACCTTCACCAAGCATTCCTGGAAGTCTGATTCTCTGCCGCTCTGAGGCTTCCCCTAAAGGCAGCGCAGGGAAAATGTTGGGACCCTCTTACAGGCCTTGCCACTCCAGCCAGCGTGTCAGAGCGTGACCTGTGTAGCTGAAAAGGGACGGAGCGAGAATCATGGGAGAGGTCAGCCCTGAAGGATAGAACCAGGGCCAGCGAAACAGAAGTTGGCTTAGAAAGTGTGACGAAACTGGGCACTGAAAGGAGCCAGTAGAACATTAAATAGGGAGGAGCCACCAGCATCCATGAGTGAAGGATCTGGGAAGGGCGAGGGAGGGGAGAAGCTGTGTTTCATGCTAAACTGACTGGATTTGTTTTTCTCTGTACACAGAGGGTAGTTAGTCACTAGCGGGACTCTGGAGAATTCCCTTTCGGGGAGTTGTGCAGGAGAGAACATTTGGAGTTTGATGGGAAGAGGGAGGGTCTGGTGATGCCCGAGCAGAACTAAACCCTTTGGTTAAGGAGATAAGAAATGATGTGTCGAAAGCCATAGATTTTCCCCAACAGGGTCTCACTGTGTGGCTCTGGCTGTCCTGAGACCCTGGTCACTATGTAGACCAGACCAGACTCGGCCTCGAACTCACAGAGATCCGTCTGCCTCTGCCTCCCAAGTGCTAGGATTTAGACTTGTGCTACTATGCCCTGCAAAAAGCTGTAAATTCTTTAAAAAAATATTTCAAGGGGGGAACAGTTTTGTGAACGTATTGGAGAAGCCTGGTGTTTGGAGGTATTGAACAGCAACTAGAAAGATGAATGAATATACATGCACACTCTGTCAGATCCGAAGTCTTTAAATTGAGCTGCTTGCCTTCAACTTCAAATTGCAGAGCCTCTGTAATTGGTCCCTAACAGAATACAATGCCTGGAATTTCTGAGAGGTGCCTTTGATACATTAAGAGGAACTTTAGCGGTGGTTTCAGGAAATGTTTATTAGCTTAGGCTAGAGAGAAGGCTCAGCAGGTAAGAGTGGCGCCTGCTCTTCCAGAGGCCCAGCACCCAAGTCAGGTGGCTCACAACCACTCCAGCTCCAGGGATCCAACACTCTCTTCTGTTCTCCAGTAGTACATGTACACACATGCTCTCTCACACACACACGTATTTACTAACACTTAGAAAAATGCCCTTCTGCTGAGAGTCTGATGATCCCTTGCGTAAATGCAGTGCATTGTGACTTATGCTTTTGTTTCAGAAAACGTTCCAGACACTAAAACTAAGGAGTCCAGTCCAGTTCCTCCCCCTCCACGTAAGTCTTTATGCAACTATTTCCAAACAATGCCTCTGGGCTTTTCTAAGAATGTGTTGGTCGTGGAAACCTTGCCAAGCTGAACTGATAAGACAGCTCTGCCTCCTTCCCTCTTCCTCTTCCCTCTTTCCTTTTCTCACTTTTCACCCTCCCTCTGCCCTTCACCCTGCCTGTCCTTGTTCTGTGGTCTCTGCCTTTGCCACGTTAAAATCCTGACTTGTTGACCCACTGGCGCGGGCAGCCTGAGTGTGAAGGCTACAGCTTCACACTATCAAGTTAATTGTTTTCATGTTTTTTCCTCTTGAGCTGGAAGAGTGTTTGCTCCCAGCTTCAGGGTGATTGCTTGCTCAGAGAGATGGTGCTAAGGAAACAGCACCACACACTTAGGGTGGGAAGAGCCAGAGAGGGCAAGGAAGAGAATGAGAACTCGGTATCATTGGTACAGAACGTTGGGCGTCATGTAGTTCACTATCATTTTGTATGTATTTGAATGAGTTATCGTTGGCAGTGAAGCCGGGCCCACCCAGAGTTCTTTTTGTTCTTGTGTCCCTTTGAGGAGAATCTGTGTTGACTCCCGGGGCTGGTTTCCAGGGCTGACCCCAAGATGTACACAACATCCTTCTTTCTTTCTTTTTTCTTTTTTGTTTTGTTTTCTTTTTTGAGACAGGGTTTCTCTGTATCGACCTGGCTGTCCTGGAACTCACTCTGTAGACCAGGCTGGCCTCAAACTCAGAGATCCACCTGCCTCTACTTCCCCAGTGCTGGATACAAGTCGTTCTTTTTAACGCTTTTCTACAAAGCCCCATGAATGTCCTAAGTGAACTTATTTCCAGGAGATTATGAAACAGGAGCACCACACGCTCAGTAACAGACATGGTGTAGACACGTTCTTTCATACTCATTGGGCTGATTTTCGTAAATGACATCTCTACCTTTGGAATTTCAGGATGTTTTTACTAAAAAGAAAGTTACCATCAATATGTCCTTGCATTCATAGGCATAAGAAGGCACGTTGCCTTTTCGCATCTGTCCCATGGACTAGTTTATGCTTGGGGGCTGATGGCTGGTCTGTCGTTCTGACTTCCACCAGCTCTCCCAGGTTCCCAGCTCCTGCCCAGGACTGTTCATCTGTTGTAATCGCTCTCTCTGTGTTACTCCTACCTGTGGTGGGTGGAGCCACCCTCAGTTTCCCAGAAGGTAATGAACACACCAGCAGACATAGCTGGAGGAGCAAGGTCCTTCTTGACTCCTCGCATAGGGAGTTACCTAACAGAGAGACCTCTGGAGTGCCTGGCTGGCTTAGGCTCACATGAGCATATAATTGAATCTTTTGTGTCGTGTGAGTTGGAAAACAAAGCGATTTCACTTCTAGAATGACCAGCTAGTCCTGCTTCTGAATGGGGTAGAGAGAAGAAGCTATGTTTAGGTCATGGAGAGAGCTTGTACCTCCAATTTATGCATAGATAAACAGATTTTTAGTTTACCAAACACTTCCTTACAAGCTAGTCTTAACTCAAAGGCGGTTCTTCCTCAGTGGGAGGAAATCTCAGATTTCTGTGAACTGAAATCAATTGCAAATATAAAAAAAAAATCTCCGCCAAGTAGAGGGACAATCAGTTCTTTTATATATTTTGCTGACCGTAAAACTGACATGGCAACCCCACTGAGAAGTAATTCTCTTCATGGAAAAATGGGGGTTGGAGGGCGGCAAAAGCAGGTTGTTTAAAATGAGGCAGTTCTTCAGGGTTAAGACAGGGGCTTACTGTGAAGCCAGGGCAGTGTTCTGATGCGCAAGAGTAATATATTCTGTTCTCTTCCCTTTTTCTCACTCCCTTTCATCTTTCATATTCTGTAAGTGTTCACAGAAGTACTGCAGAGGATGCTAAGGCTATGATGTCTGTGTAGTGTGTGGGTCACGATTGCTCGGAGGTGCTTGGTGAACTAAGAAACAACGAGCCTGGTTTTGATAATGAAGTTCACGCCCACCCCCCTCTCCCACCCCCTGAGACAGGATCTCACTCTGTAGCCTTAGTTGACCAGGAACTCACTGTGTACAGACCAGGCTGGCCTTGAACTCATATTAATCTACTTACGCCTGCCTCCCAGTACTGGGATTAAGGGCAAACTCCACCACACCTGATACTTGACCTTCTTAAGAATCTTAGCCTGTGAATTTTCAAGTGACCTTCTCAGACCAGGACAATGAGACCACAGATAGAAAGTATCACAAAATTTATGTCTCATTTTTAAAAATGACTTTTTGGGGAGCTGGAGAAATTTCGCAGCGATTGAGAGCACTTGTCACCCTTGCAGAGGACCCAGGTTCAATTCCCAGCACTGACAAGATGCTGGGAACCCCCAATCCAGGATAGGAGATCCCCATACACATACCTGCATCCAAGCAAAAGATCATACAAATAAAGTAAGATAAACCTAAATTTTTTATTTAAAAACATTTATTTAAAAAGTCTTTACTCAGAATAAATTGCTAACCGGATATTTAAAAACCCAAGTGATCCATCTTTTCTTTTGTCAGCAAATTTGCAAGTAACAAACTGTAGAGTTCAGTGGAACCCTTACCACAGTGTCTGAATTTCTATCAGCACCTAGGCTTATGGCCATGCTTGTAGCGAGAATAAAATGGAAGTGTGTAAGACTGACTTATACAGAATGTGTGTTTCTGGTGTTCTCCTTTTAGAGATTTTCCATGGTCTGGACACACTAACCGTAATGGGCATTGCCTTTGCTGCCTTTGTTATTGGAGCACTCCTGACGGGGGCCTTGTGGTACATCTATTCCCACACAGGTGAGTGTGACTGCTTTCTCTCAGCTAGCCCGTATCTGGGCACCTGCCACAAAACAGACATACACAATTTTAGGGATGGATAAAATAGTAAGCAAAAGAAAGAACATTCACTTTCACTATTCTTGTATTTATATATTTGGTATAAGTTAGGTCATGTAAAATATAACTTGTCCCAAATGATGCTTAGAAAAAGGATGGTTATCCTATGCTAGTTACAGTTTACCTATGTTAGTTACAGTTTATACTATGTTTGTGCTAGTTACAGTTTATCCTATGTTAGTTACAGTTTATCCTATGTTAGTTACAGTTACAGTTTATCCTATGTTAGTTACAGTT
>NC_022027.1:56489320-56496820 GCF_000317375.1 Microtus ochrogaster | reverse complement strand
ACAGTTTATCCTGTGTTAGTTACAGTTACAGTTTATCCTGTGTTAGTTACAGTTACAGTTTATCCTGTGTTAGTTACAGTTACAGTTTATCCTGTTAGTTACAATTTATCCTGTGTTAGTTACAGTTTATCCTATGTTGGTTACAGTTTATCCTATGTTAGTCACAGTTACAGTGTTGGTGATATTCAGCTTCTAATAAAGCAGTGTTGTCATAGGATTTAAAGAAAGCTTGTATGGGACTAATTAGAAAACATCCCTCCAAAGAAAAAAATATTGGAATCATCTGAGCTATACCCAGGATGCGACGAGAAAAGCCAGTCGCTCATTCCCACAGCTGCCAGGGCACTGAACAAGGCCCACCAGCGTCCCCGTCAGTGGCCCTAAACCACAGTCCCCTGGCCTCTAACTCGTGACATCTTTGATAAACAAGTTTCTCCTATGTTTACAAAGTTAGGATTTCAAAATATATTTTTATTATTTGTAAAAAGCCTGAAAAGTGAGACACAAATTTTAAAGCTATGCCCTCCCATCCCCACCTCTCGATTTTGATGTTCCCTCCAGCCAGCCCCAAGGTTGAACCTGTTCAGAAGCCAACACCGAACACAGGCCTGGCAGGGATTCACTTGCTCGGTGGGGAAGGAGACTGACCCTCCGCTTCCTCCTGGTGTTTTTTGATAGCTTTCTATAGTTATGAAGGGAGGGTTTGTATGTGGAGACATGTTAAAGTCGTGTTTGTTTGGAGATTTGGAGTTTGTGCTGTGACCCTGGGTAAACCGGCTAGATTGAAGGTTCTGAGGCAAATGGACTCACTGACTCCTGTAGCCTTTTCCTCAGCTGGAGTCATTCCGCTAGCTTCACCAAAAGAAAGACTATCGGAAGGGAAGGGAACGACTAGAGGGAGCCTCAGGTGTCACCATACCTTTCAATTTTCTCCATGTCTGTGTATGTGTGTATGAATGTCCTCATGGGTGTGAGTGTGTGTGGTTCCCCATCACTCACTTTATGTACTGAGGCATGGTCCTTCATTGAATTCAGGGGTGCCAACATTGCTGGCCTAGCTAACCACTTTGCCCCACTGATCCTCTCTTTGCCTCCCAAGTGCTAAGATTACAATTAGCCACCAACCTGACCTGGGTTTCACATGCCTTCTGGAGGTCCTGAACCCCAGCCTCCATACTTGGGCAGCAGGTGCTTATCCCCTGCGCTATCTCCTCAGCCCCCGTGTTTTCTGTTGGTTGCTAGACAAAGTCTCAAACTGTTGAGAAAAATACATGACAGAGCTCTTGTGTTAAAATTTCTGACTCTTTCCATCAGCAATTTTACTTCAAATGCCATAGCCCTGGACGAAGGTGTTTTAGGTTATGGAACACAGAGAAGCAAGCCCTCGGTGTCTGGCCAGGCCAACTCCAAAGCCAGCTAGTGACAGAAGCTTAGTTTTATTTTAATAACTGAGCATTGACTCCTCAAAATTTGTTGTTCCCAGCCAGCAACCTTACAGTGCAGTGTGCTTCATGTCAGGGAAAATGAAGCCCTGAGTGGGATGGTTCTGGGCACTATATAAATGCCTCTGAATCATTTGAAGACTTTTCCTCCATGTAAAAGTTCAGAAAGAAAGAAAACAAAACCCTGAAGAGACAGCTTTTGGTAGAGTAGAATTTGGAGCCAATGCTATTATCACAGTGGTACTGACGTGTTTAGGTCTCAAGCTAATAGCTCTTCGCAACTTTTTCCAACCTCCTGCACAGGGAAGTTCTGGGGCACTTGGCACCCTGTGTTTGTCTACTGGGAATGAACTTGGAAGTACTCCAAGAAGGCTGTAGTCCTGAGGATTTTATGTGGGGCTGGTCACACACAGATGTTTTCTGTATGTCTGCTCAGCCACTGACTGACTCAGGTCTCAGAGCTGATCCTGAAACCCACATGGTCCATCTTGGGCTAGGAAGCCGGGCCCAGGCGTAGGAAGGGCTAGCAAATGGTACTCGCTATGGAAGCACCCAACACTGAGACCCCTCTGGCAATTCCAGATGTGTCCACAGCCAAGCCTCAAGCCAATAAACAGAGAGCAGAGCTTGATTGTATTGTGTTCTGCTTCCCCTCATTGAACTTGGAAGTGGTTGTTCCTCACCCCCTCCCATCCAAACAAAAGCCTCAGAGGGGAGCTTCAAGTATGGTTAATACAAAATAAAGTTTGCACATAGATTTAAGACAAACAAAAGCCCTTCCAGCAAACAGTTTATGTTTATTTCTGTTTATGCCAGCCCAGAAACTAAAAGTCCTATAGACATTGTCCTTGGGACTTTAAACTCCGCTGATACTGCTTATGATTCCGCTCCGAAAGTACTTTTAAGTCCAAGTTGTGGCCCCAAGTGCATTTTATGTACGGCTCGTAATTAATCTTAGTGTTACTCAAACACAAAGAGGGCTCAGTTCAGAACCCAGTAAATTTCTGACGTGGGTCAGCCAGCAGCGAGTTTAGATAAACAGGGACGGTCAGGATGGCGCGGCAAGCAAGCAAAGATGGGCAAATCCAAACACTGACTCAGTCCTGTTCAGTTTCCACAAGATGCTCCACTGTGGAACTCAGACCTTATATGGTCTATGTGGGGGCTCGGGCTGCGTCTACCTCTGTGTCCAGAACAACGCTTCGTTTGGACGACTCCCCTCTAAGCTTCTGTTTTCCGCAGCACAAACCAAGTCACAGATTTGAACTGTGACTCCTTATGTTCCTGAAATCGTTTTGGTCTAAAAGAGAAAGGCAGGGCTCCCACTGTCATATAGCAGCTCCAGGCACAGCGAGATAGCTCTTTCGGGCTCCATCAGTTCTGTCTTAAAGACTTCTCGTGTTTAGGCATGAAGGACGAGAGAAGAACATGGCTGGAGACAGGCGTAGCTCTGCTCCAAGATGTCCCAAAGTCAGAGGTGTGCTTACATCTGTTGTTTTCTAGAGGACAACAGCTCTTACCTTTGCTCTGTAGAAACCCGTGTTAGCCTCATGGAGATAGTACGTGTACAGTGTGACACCAGAAAGAGTTCTGCAAAACTTGCTGCAAGACCAGACCCTCACTACCACACTCTTTGTCTCATCCTCTGGAGTAACATTTATTTTCATTCTTGTCTGATTCTTTGGGATACTAACCGGTATCTCTAAATAGCAAGTAGACCATGTTATTTGACTGCCCCTTTTGGTTTGGGATCTTCTCTGTCAACATCCTACTCAGAAAGTGAGTGTTTATTTCCACTTTCCCCAGATGCCCCAATTATCATCCATTTCCCCTTTTACCCTGTGGTAGATTCATACTGAAGTCTGGTTAGATCCATATTCACTGTGTGTCGTTATGACCACACACACACTAACCAAGATTTAGCCATTTAGTGACAGTTCTGTTCTGTGTTCTTTAGCCTGTGTTTCAGTTTTCCCAGGGATCAGTAGCATCCCCTGCCTACATCTATCCATCCCCTGTTAGTTTAGTTTTCTAGACATTTATCATCCATTTGTCTACTGACTGCCAGCTGTTATCACCTCTTAACACATCTGGGCATGCCATTCACCTTCCTCCACGGGAAGATAGCTGGAGACTGCTCAGCATTCAAACGTCCTGGCCGTTCCTTCAGGGAACCTGGGTTGGGTGCCCAGCACCCATATCCCACAGCTATTTACATGCACATGTGCTCACTCTCCCCACCCCTCTTAAAAATAAAACAATTTTTAAGTCAGTTGGGCCTAGCTAATGTCTTATGCCATATATCCTAAACCTTCCTTTTTCTTGGCCTAAGAGGTCATGGGAAATGCATATTTCCTTTATGACGTGAGTCTGAGATATCTTCATTTTATAGAAACCCTTGATAGATGAACATGGTGGAGACTATTAGATTATAAACAACCCCTTCGGAATTTTGAAAGTGCTCCTCATTTTCTTCTAGCTCTATAAAGATTGCTGCTGAGGGGTTTGAGGCCATTGAGCTTTGGATTTCTTATTCTCTGTGTGATCTGACTTGCCCTTCTGGAATCATCTTTATAGCACTGTCCTGATTTAGATGTGTTTCCACAGTTTGAGCTGGGAATTAATTGGGCTTTTGGCCTGGGAATGTCTGCCTTCATTCTAGTCTTCTTCCTCCCCATCCCTTCCTTTCTTCTTTCTTGCTTTTTTTTTTTTTTGGAGGGAGGAGGGCATTGATATAGGAAATAACAGTGCACAATAGGTTGGCCTTGAGCTCACTATGACCTCAAACGTGCTGTCCTCCTGCCTCAGACTCCTGAGCACTACGGTGACAGGCATGTGTCCCCTTACCTGGCTCACTTGCTCATCGTTTCCTCTTCCTTTCCTTGCCCCTGTTTTCGTCTTCTCTCATTACATATTATTGCATTTTATTGGAGAGATGAACCTCTATAGTCCCCTACCCTTCCTCGTCTCTCTTTCAGTTAACCTATGATACTGTCTGGAAATTTTTTAAATTCCAAGAACTTTGAATTTCCTTTGTTTTGTTTTTTTAAAGTTCTGTCCTTCCCTCGTGCCTGCATTATCTATCTGACAATCATCCAGGAGTCCTGAAGAATGAGGTTCTGCCAAGGGCACTTCCTTCGAGCCTGTTGGCAGGGCTGTTTTATGGGCGAGTCCCAATGTCACCTCCCTGCATCTTTCCTCCGAACTCACCAGGTTTTCCATGAAGCATGCCTTCCCGTTTCCCACCTCAGGGTATAGGTCTCGCAGTTTTGAAACCCAAATGGGCGTTAATAATAAAAAGTGCTGACATAGCAACACAGGAAAAGAAGCACTCAAACTTCCTGGGCAGGGCACGGTGCTGACACTTCTCCCGAATGTGGATAATCAAAAACGTACTGTGTTCTGGGGAAAATAAACTTGTGAGCTGTGGCTCGGGGGCCAAGGCCACTCTGCTGTAGTAGCCGTGAGGTTGGGGAGGCTGGGTACTGGAGTCAGCGGGCCCCGAAGCAAATGGATGTCCACTCAGCTCCTCTCTCCAGGTGTGACGCCTTGCTCTCAGCTGTGTCCGGGGTTGGGCATTTCCGGTACCCTCACTGTCACCCCCTTTAGAGAATCCAGCCTAGCAGGGGAGCAGAGGGAACTCAGGGGAGCCATATTGCTTCCTGTACAGCAGCTCTGTGTACTGTACTGTGTATAGGCCTTGAGCAGCTTCCCTTCCTTCCATGTTCCATGTCTCCATTGTCTGGGCTTTTGAAGCCTCTGTGGTGTGAATGAACTGTTTCTCAGTCTCCGCCACTAATGGCCTAGGTTTGGGCTCTGTGGTCAGCTCCAAGTCCCCCAGCTCTTCAGCATCTCCCCGTGTTTTATTGCTGTCATCTTGGTTTCTGGGATTCTTCTTTTTTAAGAGCCCCCTCTCTTTCTTCCTGTTATCCTGGTGAGATTTAAGGAGGGGTACAAGTCTACATGTGCCTACAAAGCACTGTCTTTATCTGCCTCTTTGCTAAGTCTTGCCCTCAATGCATATGTGTATATATATATATATATATATATATGTATGTATATGTATATGTGCACACACACATGCATGCACACACACATGCACACACACAGATACATGGACACACAAATGCGCACATACATGCACACACACATACATATATGGGCCAGAGCACTGATGTGACAACTGGTGGGTCTCTACATTTTCAGTCTACTTACTTCTTCCTGTTCTATATTATAAGCTCTAAGAACATATGGCTTCAACACTTTCATCTTTGTGTTGCTAATTAGTGAATAAGCGTATTACTGTGTGTTTAATATATACTAATACTCCGATTAGTGATGCAGATCTCTGTTTGGCTTGTTTACAAGTCTGCTCATCCTGTCACTCACGCAGTGAAACTCTTAGCTATTGGTTAATGCCAAGTGTTGACCTGGGCCTTGGTGTAATGCCGGTGGCCAACAGAGCCGTAGCTCCCTTGTAGAACTTACACACATACGGAGAGCAAACGGGCAGTGACCAGTGGTTCCGGTGGAAGCCCAGATCCCAGCAGAGAGAGGCCAAGCCTCAGGACAGGAAGGCTTAGTGAGTTTTTCAGAAAGGCAAGTCTCCCCAGCAGGAAGAAGAGTGGCTTCAGGAGCAGGGGAGGAAGAGCAGGGATGGGGATCGTGGGTGGGAGATATACGGGGACAGACAGGAAGGTGACTATTTTGAAAAGAATGGGAGAGGCTTTTCTGTGACGAGAGGGGGTCCTGCCAGCAGGCTCGCCTCTACCCAGCTCCACCTTTCTGGGGCTCTCTTGCCTCCAACCCTGTTCAAGCCTTTCTCTAGCTTAGTGACCTCCTTTCTGTGGTAGTGGGGAGGGAGAACTTTGCTGAAACTCCAGACCTCTGCAGAGAATCTCGTAGCTGAAGCTCTCTCCCGACTCAGTGGGCTTTTAGGTGTGTGCTTGGCTTCTGTTTCGAGACCGCATGGTGGGTTCAGTGATGACCCAATAGGCCTGAGGGATGGGAGCAGGCAGTCCTGGGCCAAAGCCTCTGCATTTTATTTTGCTCTGTGAAATACACTGTTCCTTCTGCCTGTACATTGTTTTCTGCTTACACCTTGGAGCGGCCTGCAATAGCTGACATTTTTATGGGGCTTTGATATTTGAAAGGCTTTTCATGGGTGTTTCTTGTTTGAGCATCTCACCTCTAGGAACATCGTGAAGTAGCCATCTACCGCGCATCTACCAGGGGAAACGGTAGTAATATACCTGGCTCAAATGACAGGCCTGGCAGCAAAATTAACTAGAGAGCTTTAAGTCTAATTTTTTAACAATGAACTAGGCCTTATAAAAGTACATAGGGGTGGGGTCTGGGGATGTAGTCAATTGGTAAGAAGCTTTACGTCTGATCCCCAGCACTGTGTAACTGGGTAATAGCAGCCGCAATTGGGGGGAGGCAGGAAGATCCAGAAAGGTCTCCCTCCCTCTGCTAGTCTCCCTGTCTTCTCCCACCGCTCCCTCTTCTCTTAGCCTTATTGCCAGACCCAGAGTACATTCTGTTCATCACAAAGTCAAGTTAGCGTAAGGTGCAGGAAACCACAATGCGGTTGGTAGCAGGTTGGCCACAGCTAGGAATAAAGACAGGGAATGATAGGCAGAGTGTTTGGGAAGACTTTAATTGCCGCCTGTGGCAGTTATTTCTTTTCATCAGAACTCACGTCAACAGCTAACACCCCCACTCCCTACCCCCCACTCCTTCCACCCCCACCTCCCACCTCTGCGGTGGGAAGGAACAGGTTCCAGGAAAGATGAGAAGTGACTGATCCTCTCTGAGCTGAAGGTAGCCAGGTTCGCCTTCCTTCGAGGCCCATGACTGGTTTCAGCTAGTATGTGAAAATAACAAAACAGAAAAAAGGAGCAAAACCAATTGGTGGAAAACTGCAACCCACACATGGGTCTGAAGGAAAACCTCCCCCTCCCTGCTTAACTACCTCCCAAGAACAAGGACCCATAATTTCCCTCCCAGCCAAGCCAATCGCCATAACCTGCAGCTTCTTTCCATGTCTCATGAGTCC
>NC_022027.1:56457276-56483620 GCF_000317375.1 Microtus ochrogaster | reverse complement strand
GGTGGATGGGTAGGTAGGTGGGCAGATGGATGGATGGATGGATGGATGGATGGATGGGCGGATGGGTGGATGGATGGATGGGTGGATGGGTAGGTGGGTGGGCAGATGGATGGAAGGATGGATGGATGGGTGGGTGGGTGGATGGAAGGAAGGAAGGAAGGAAAGAAGGATGGATGGATGGATGGATGGATGGATGGATGGATGGATGGATGGCTCTTATTCAATTGGGATAATTCAAACCAAAGCAGATTCCTTCCGGGCTGACAGCTTCAGACTGATGCATTGATGAGTTGAGAGTATTTCAGATTTCCACCTATGAGTACAAATGGTGTGACACCAGGGAAATACTTCTCTTTAGTTCATCATTTCTCGTCAAGCTGTCATTGTGGAAAACCTAGATTATGCTACCTGTGTCTAAAAATAATGCGCTTTGCCTAACCTTCAGCAGAATGTAATTGTTAAGTATATATTCTATGTATAAAATGTTTAAAGATGTCTTCAAAGAAGACTAGAGTCTTTAAATCACTTATAGCTATATTTTACTACAAAAAGTCTGTATAAAGATATATTTAAATGTTTTAGAGAAATTTAAGTTACTCCATATGAAATGTTTAATTTCAGTTACTGTGAATTCTCATCAGTTACTTTAAAAAAAAAAAGAAAGAAAAAACCTTTACCGTCATGTTAAAAAGAAAATTAGCTATGGGAAGGTATTAAAAGAGTCATTTCTTAGATGGATGGAGTTTAAAAATTTTGTAATATATTTAAATGTATATTTTTGAGAGAGATACTACATTACCAATGATTTTATACTTAAATTAACTTACAAATTTATAAATTGCAAACAAAAATATTTTTAGAAGGAGAAAGAAAAAAATCACCTTTTATTTCCTTGGATCTCACTGTCAGAAGTATTTCTCAGCTCAAGAACCCCCATTCCGTATTGGAGAATGAATGTGTTAAGTATTTCTGAAGTCTAAAGCTAGGGTCTCTTCCCCAGCCTCTTGTTACAGTGTTTCTGACTGCTTCCTGCCAATCACAGATTTAATACAAAGTATAAGCTTTACTTTTATAACGTATTCTGCAAGTTTCCTAAGACTGGCTGAACCCAGTTCCACCTGCAAAGTCTTGTGTTGTTTCTAGGGGCCACGCTAGACTGCCCGAGTCCATGTAACTGCAATGCCCCGCTCCTCATGTTGTGGTGTTCCCCAGCTGTAACACTGCGTTGTCAAAGGTTGGAGATTTTTCTTCTGCTGGAGCTGGTCATGTAGCAGTTTTTTTTCCTAAACACAAAATGGTCTCTTGCTTGTCTGGTAATGTATCGTGAGTCCGTTTCCTGCGTGTGTTCTCGGCAGGCATGCCTGAGTGTGTGGGGTGCACAGGCGCGCCCTTCCTTTTTTACTGTAACTACCTCATGGTTTGAATGATGCGTGTACTGCTGGTTGTGTTAACAGCACATGTCGTCGGCTGAGTCCTGTATGCAAACTTTTTCTTAACCCTGTTTGTTTTATCTGGGGGTTCATTCATAAAACTGACAGATATTTTTCTAGGAAGGACTATTATCAGTTTCCAAATACAATACTCCTTCCTCTATTCTGGTTTTTCCTGAATGAGCCTGATTTTGTTACTGTTCTTCATCTGTGAGGGTCAAAGCGTACCCTGAAAAATCCCTGTGGCCAGTTGGAACACCCCTGCTGTAACCTTTCCTGTTCGTGAGTCAGAGACTTGTGAACCTGCTTAGAGGTATAGTTTTGATAACCACAGTTTTAATTCCTTTATCTGTGCATAATAAAAAGATATATCAATTATTAACTTGTGTCTTATTTGGTCATTGCTAAATCTCCACTTGAGCTGACACAACTCTGAGCACACCTGCTGCACCAGATCTGATGAGGAAGATGAGGGGAAAGACACGGGCCCAAGAGAGTGGGGTGGAGGGAACAGAGAGTGGAGGGGCTGTGCCCAGAGCTCATTCCTCGGCCTTCTGCACTCTCAGCGTCAAAGGGAACGTCATGTATTTAGGCTCCACTCTTCCCATCTCCCCTAAGTGTCGATGCTCTTCCATCACTCACCGTCTGTCTGCCATTAGCTTCTTCTGGTTACCCAAGGCAGAAACTGGGATATAGCTGGAGCCTTGACACCACACCCCACCTTAGCAAACCTAGGTATCGTTCACCTCAAGAATATCATTTTTAAATGATAAACTCATTCCTACCCGTACTGTTCTCCACTGTCTGGGAGCCATTCTCTCTCCAGCTAAGCCTGACCAGGAACCAACTGTCTTGCTTTCCTCCAAAGTCTTCCTTCACCACAGAGCAAAACTAAAACCACTCACTTTGTGCTGCTGCCCAGCTTGAGCCTTTTAAGTAATTCCCCTGTTTGCCTCACATTCTTATTAGCTGCTGAAATGAACAGCTACTGTAGAAGATGGTCCCACAGGTACCCCGAGTTCTTCCAGGCCCTTCCCTGGAAGAACCAGCATCAACAACCTTCGTTCAAACTCATGTTTTCATAAATAGGAATGTCCTTCTGTCCATAAAATAGTGTCGCAATAACAGACTCCACTAGTCACATCACACGGCATGGCCCTCCCCCTAGGTTGACAGAGAGCAACTTCATGTTTCTTGATGGGTACGCACCGTTCCCTACAGCAAGGGGTTGGAGGGGTAGCGAAGTGGCAGACCCTGGCCCAGCATGCCCCAGGACCTAGTTCAATCACAATGAAGAAGAAAAGGGAAAGAAAATGTGGGTCATCTGGCATTGAGAGACAATTTGATGTGAAATCATAAACTGAAGTACCATAGGATTCACTAGCCTCGGGAAAGACAATTGAGCTCTGAGAGACCCAGCTAAGATGTTAGCATATGACAACAGGCCATAGTTTTCATTCCGTTCTTGTGTAAGCATGAAGGGTTGTCTGATTTTTCCCTGGAAACAAATCTGGCTTTTCCCTCCCTGTTTTTGCAGAGATGTTGAGAAAAGGTGGTCTGACCAGTCAGAGAAAGCAGACCAAAGCCAGACCGAAGGGTCGTGGTTCAATCCTGAGGTCATTTATAAATCAAAGGTCATTTATAATGTGTTGTTTCTCCCGGCCACCTATGAATGCTATAATTCTATACAGTGAAGAACGGTTACCAATGGTCATTTTCGAGGAAAATGTAGGCATCTTTTTCTTGTTTCTTAGCAAGCCAAGCCCTCCATCGCCATTCCCTAAGGGAACCTGTTTAAAAGCAAGCGAGCTGCTTCATCAGTTTTTACAGATCTCATCAACAGTCTGAGGCTTGAGTCTGGGCATTTCTCTGCCTTTGTCTCTAAATTTCTATCTCGCTTTTTTTTTTTTCAGAGGAACTGCACACTGGGCTTCATGGAGATTTGATTTTCACACTAGAGTAAAGGTCATATGATCTCACCCCTCTTCCTCAGAAGGCCACAGCTTGAATTGATTTTTAATGATTTTTCTCCACTTAACTCTGAGAATTTGTTAAAAAGAAAACCAAATTCAAAAGTAGAATTCTGGGACTGAATATTTTATTTTTCTTTCTGCTTTGTCCAAATGCCCAAAATGAAGCAACTTACGGGTCTCCTTTGACCTAAATTCGAGGGGACACAGTCTACCATGGAGCAGGAGGCATAGCAGGAGGAGGCCCTGGAGGGGCCGCAGGGTGAGGCCCCCACCCCCTCACATCTTGCTAGAGCAGGAAACCGAGAGCACACAGGAAGTGTGATGGGACTGTAAAAGCCGAGGCCCAGCTCCCAGTGACCAACTTCCTCTGGAGCAGTTCCATCTTCCAAACAGTGTCAGTAGCCAGGGACCAAATGTCCAGACACACAAGCTACACCACCCACCACCTGGGCTTCAGAAGTGAGGTTGGGAAGGAGTGTGTACCCTGGATAATGTGGTCCTGGTGTATGAGGACCAGCCTTCAGGTGCCCTGACCAAAGAGACACAGACAGATCTAGAATCATGCAGAATGTGATTTTTTTGGAAGCCCTACATGCAGAAGTATGGTCCTATGTATCCAGATGAGTGCATTTATGGGGTCACACAACAGTGACTTCATCCTGCCTAGAATTTACCTGGCTTCAGATGATATTAAAAAGTCAGGGGCATCCATAGTCCCACAGTAAAGTCCCACAACTGCCTCTAATATTTTAATCCATTTATGATTTGCTGAGAAAGTATGCAGAAAAAGACAGGGTTACTCAGGGACATTGTGTAGTTATGGTTTTCGGTGTCTGCAGTCACATCAAGCCATATCCTTACAATATCCCCCCCTTAACCTTACAATCTCACATCCTACCCGTTCCTAGGATGCTCCCTCAACCTGCCAGGGGTTTGAGCATCATGTAGACAGCATGCAGCAAGACCTTTTGTTTAACATGGAAACAGAATTCACAGTCAAGACAAGTGTTCAAAACCAGATTTAAAAAAAAACAAAACAAAAAAACAGTCATGCAAGCAGCTGACTAATTTCTGCCCTGAGCCCCAAGAACCAAACTAACAGCTCAGCCTGCCGAGATGTGATTGGTAGACGTGATGTGAGATGCGATAGGGCAATGCATGTGATCCGGAGATGCGATCCGGAGATGCGATCCGGAGATGTGGAGGCATAAACTTTCATTCGCTACCTGTGCAGTCTCCAGGGACAGCAGAAAAACAGCAAGACTCAAGCTGTGGGTAGAGAAGCACTGGCCAGGGGCTTATAAAGGGTAAATCTGTGTCGTCCAACAGCACAGGGCTGTGAGCAGTGTGTGTGTGCACGTGTGTGTATGTGTGCACGTGTGTGTGTGTGTGTGGGTGTGTGTATGTTTGAATATGTGGTCCCTGGCTGCTGGCACTGGTCTGGGAAGTCGTGGAGCCTCTGAGATGTGACCTGACTAGCGGAAGCAGACCACTGAGAACAGGACTTTTAGGTTACAGCTGGCCCTGGCCCCATCTCTGCTTCCTGGTTCTTGAAAACATAACAAGCAGTGACCATGTGATGGTCTCACCACTATGGACAGAGACATTTGGGTTGTCATGCCTTCCTGGCCATGACAGACTATTCCCTGAATCGTGGGTCAGAACAAGAGCTTCCTCCCTTAAATAAGTCCCAGTGATGTAGTCTGTCACATGCCCAGAAATGTAACTAATACAGAATCCTTTTCAGGTATGGGGACCACCCCCTCTTGTACTTGTGACATCATCGCCTGTTAGCCTGACGTCATCCGCATAACACAGCCAGGTAACAGCAGTGGAAAATATCCATTTTCTTCACTCCTAAGAGAAGAAACCCTGCCTGTCAATCTAGTTTCAAAAGAATTCTGACAACGGCATCCCGAAGAACACGGCAGAGCCAAGGACGTGATATTTTCCAGAACTTGACAGCATAGGAGGCGTGACCTTATTTAGGTTCCCATACTCCTCGTTCTTCACACCCCGCCCAACAGAGTGTATACACGAAACCAACTTGACATAACTACAGCCATCTTAAGTGGTAGCCATTACCACTACATAACCCTAAATGTCTTCCCCTTTCTCTTCAGAATCACAGTTCTGTCTCAAATCTGGAAACAATTATTTCACTTTTACTCCCCTCCCCCAAATAAGAATCATTTACAACGGAGAGACTAGTGTGTTCCTAGTTTACGCTACAATGGAAAGAAACGGGAGTTGCCTCTTTGGGTGCATAAAATCTCTTTGTCCTAAGCTGAATGGTTCCATGTACCATATATTTTCCCTTAGAACGAATGGGATAATTGGTGACATTCAGAGAAACTTTAAAACACAACTAAACTACTATAGTAATTAAATTGATCCCTGGCGTAACTCATTAAACCACAGTGTGTCGGGAGTTAGTGGTGATCTCCATGGGGCAGACCCATGACTATGGCATGTAAGTGTCTGATGTGTAGACTTGCTTTCTTCCCTGTTTGGGGAGATGCTGGAAGCCACACTCTATTTTAAACTGATTTAGTGAACTTGCAATCGAAAGAAAGGATTCCTGTGGTGACTCAAAGCAAATACTCCTTCTGTGAAATGAATAAACACTTCCTAATCTCTCTGTAAATATAGATTTTTATACATTTGGCTGGCTTGCCATATTCTGAGAAATTTGTTTGCCGAGGCTAAGTGTGGATGTGGATGAGTGTTTGGGAAGTGAATAAAAAAGAATGAGTTTACCCAAGCCGTGTCATAAACCCTGCTGGTCTGGGCAGAAGCCAGGAGGCTTGAGAAACATATTTTACATGAGATAAGTAACAACACACACAAGATGAGAAACTAGCACACACGTACACACACACAAACACAAGCACAATGATAGACACATGCGAGCACACACAGGCAAACACACTGATGCACAAATAGACACACATGCGTGTGCTCACACTCACAGAGATGAACATACACAGAAACCAGGTTATATGCTAGTTTCAGGTCATGTCTCTGCTGTGAAAATTTGCATATTCATTTATGATTGCAGCAAATCTTTGGTGCACGCTGTGTGCAGTTGCTGTTGTAGGTAAGGGGGCCACATCAGTGGACGGCAGACCTGCCTTTCCAGAACTTCCATCCTAGCATAAGACTTTCAAACAAATGCTCGTTAAAACAGAGCAAGATAAGGATGGTAGGGTCTAGCAGGTGTGTGGATGGTGTCTGTTTAAGTAGGGCTGATGAGAAGAACCTCCTTCTCATCAGACAACAAAGAGCACGTTAGCAAAGACCAGAAGAAAGCAGAGGGCTGGACTATCAACACAAAGATCTAAATTGGAACAGGGTTGAAGATACTGAGGACTGGCAAGAACACAGGATGACATCAAACTGGGAAGTGCGGGCATAAGAGCTGAGCATGGAAGGATCAAACTTCATTCTGAATGAGACAGGAAACCATTGAAAAGTCTTGGCCTGCAGGACACAATCTTACACTTGAGAAGGCGGTCCTGGCTGTTTGGTAGAGAAGAAACCAGTGAGAAGACCTGAGCAGTGGCTGACAGGAGATGGCAGGCGGCTCAAGATGCAAGTACCACTGCCAACAGTCGGAAATTCTGAGGATTTGCTGGTGGATGAGGTGGGATCTGAGACAACAGGGAGAACTGTAGCAGCCTCAGCAGTAAGAATAAGGGTGTTAGGATAAAAAAATAAATAAATAAAAATTTCTACTTGAACTCTTGTGTCCTTTCCTGGGTCTCCAAATGAGATGCTGGATTGCCCAGTGAACGTCTAGACAGTGTTTTGAGATGCAGAATCTGAGAGGAAGGCACAAATTCACAATCATCAATAAGGAGATAGTATTTACTTATTGGGGCATTGTTCTCCAGCTCCTGGGGCTATCCCAAGTTTAACATCACAGTTCAAAGGACAGATCCGTGTTGATGTCACAGTTCTAAGGACAGGTCCGTGTTGAAGGAAAGCTGGTATCTGTAAGGGTGGCTGGAGCAGTGTTGAGTCAAACAGGCCCCCTGGGAAAAGGCAGTGGGCCCTGGACTGTCCCTCAGGGTTTTGCAGCATCTCAGCCTACTATTTCCCTCAAGGTCAGGGCCCTGCCCAGCATCAGCCTATCCTTAGCAACTAGATGATGAGGGATGTTAAGTCTCGACCTCCATCCCTCCAAACAGAACTGGATCTGAAGGGCTGTCTAGGTGCCCAGCTCTGCTTGAAGGCGCAGCTAAAACTTGGAATGCAGGCTGGCCTCCCTCCACTCATTGCTCTTAATGCTCCCCCATAAGTCGCCTGCTTGTACGTCTCAAAAGTCTTACAAACCATTCAGCGGTGCGGGTAAAGAGAAAAGATTGCCAGAAATAGGTGCTGAAATCAGAATTTGGGCTGGTTCACCCACTGGTGGACTGGCTGTGAAAACCTTGGTAGGTTTTCTACAAAAAGCTGCAGTCTGCTGCAGGAGCTCCTTCCGCTCCTTCAGCCAATAGCCTTTGAGATACCAGCCCACTGGGGTGTGGTCTCTTTCTCTTTAAAAAGCAGCGGCAGCTCTCCTTTCACTCTCTTGTTTCGGACTCTGACTCTGGTTCTGGTGACTAGACTCCTTTCCTTGTCATGTAGACAGCGTTCTGTAAGTTTTTCCCCTCAAATAAATAATCCTTTTATCAATAATAATTCCAAACTGGTGTGGGACTGTTTCGCGCATTAGCAGTCATTGGTAAAACCTATAACTAACTAGGTCAAGTCCTAATAGAACCCAGCTGAGTTCTGGGTCTACGAAGGGACGGAAGGAACTACAGAACCTACACTGGGGGGATTTAGGAAAACGTGTGTGGGGTACTAAACCAAGTTTTCTGGGTGTGTGGGCAGAACACAAGAACTGCAAAGAGAACGTGTATTAGTCATGTGCTGTGTAATACTTCCACAAACCTAGTGGTTAAAACAATGCAGATTTTCTTTAGTTTCTGAGGGTCTAGAACCTGGCACTGCTCTGTTAGGTAAGTCTGCCAAGCAGAGATCCCATATGAAAGCTTGACTAGGGAAGGTCATACCGCTAAGCTTGCCTGGCCATTGGCAGGATTCAGTGATGTGGGATGTCCTTCTGTATATGTATTGCTTTTATTGGATAATCAACCAATGGCTTAGCAGAGTAAAGCCAGGTGGGAAATCTCATATGTATATATACATATATATGTATATATGTATATATGTATATATATGAACATATATATGTATATATATATATGAGAGAGAGAGAGAGAGAGAGAGAGAGAGAGAGAGAGAGAGAGAGAGAGGGTGGAGACAAAGAGACTCCATGTAGTTGCCAAAGGAGCAACATACTGGCACTGGTAAGCCACAGTCTATTGACAATACACAGATTAACAGAAATGGGTTAAGATGTAGGAGTTAGTTAATAAGAAGCCTGAGCTAATTGGCCAAACAGTGTTGTAATTGATACAGTTTCTGTGTGATTATTTGGGTCTGGGCAGTTGGGAAATGAACAAGCAGTCTCCGTTTACAATTCGGACCCTTGTAGATTGTCTAACTGAAGGCCTTAGTTTCTTGATGCCTGTTTGCCAGAGGCCACTCTTGAGTCCTTGCTACCTATCCTTTTGGGGTCACTCATATTAACAAGACTGGCATTCCAGTCTCAGATAGCTGCCCCCATCCTGACAAGGTCTCAACTGCAGTAAACAGGGGGCTCCATGGAATGACATGGTATGACATGGTCTCAACTACAGTGACCAGAGGGCTCCATGGTATCAGATGGTCTCAGCTACAGAACCAGAGGCTCTATGGTATGACATGGTATAACATGGTCTCAGCTACAGCAACCAGACAGCTCCATGGTATGAATACATGGGAGTCAGGATAGCAGCCTCCTAGGACTCTTACCACAGTGAGAGTAAACTGTTACAGGAACACGGTCCTACAATGAAGGATTTAATATCCTGGCAATTTCCCTAGGAAGTAACACTAACATGCCTCCCAGAAAAGACAAGGGCACAAACTAAGTGAACGGTGGCCTTGTGGAGGTTTTCGTGGCGGATAGTTTAAGGAACCAAAGGATTCAGACCACCAGGAGTGCAGGAGCGACTGCAGGGTGTGAAGCTGGAAACCGCTGCATCCTGTTCTTCAGGAGAGCCCAGGAGTCCTTATCTACCCAAGCCACGTCTCACAGGCTGAGAGGGAGGTTGGGAGCACCTGCTCACAGAGGCTGTGGCACCAAGCCAGGCACCATCAGCCTGCGGCCAGGAGGAAGGAGGCAGTTGTGGAAGTGGATGGATGAAGGCTCGACAGGGCTTCCCGTCCGGATGGATGTAGGATGAGAGGGGCCAGAGGAGTAGGCATGCCTGGGCTTGGGCTGAGCAAACAACTAAGGTGCACTAAAGAGCAGGAAGACAGTAGATTTGTGGGGAAATTCAGGAGCGCTATTTTCCAGTCGCATATCTGTTAGACACTCACATAGAGATGCCAGCAGGCCACTCGGCATGAGTCTGGAGTTCAGGAGAAAGGTCTAAGGCAGGTGGTATAAATGAGGTGGTCATCAGCGTAGGGACACAGAGATCTTCTCATGGATCACTTCATCTAGAGAGTACATGTAAAGAGATAAGGGGCCCGAGAAACTGGGACCTCAGAGCATGTCAGCATCACGAGACCAAGGATGGAAGAGATCTCGGGAATAATGGGTACATCAGGCAATAATGGGGATCACACTATAACAAGACGAGAGGATTCAGGGAACAATGGGGAGGCGCCCTGTAACAAGGAGAGTTGGTTGGTAGGCTATGAGATCGTGTGAGTTAGAGTTGGAGATAAACTACTCCTGTTATACCCCTGAAGGACTCTACGTCAGCACACCACAGAAATAGGTGTCCATCTCTGTTTTTATGTAACTCTCCACAATGGCCCAAGCTGTGGAATCAGCCTAAATACCCATGAGCAAAGGAGTGGATGAAGGGAACGTCACATGTATACCCAGTGAGCTGGAGAGATGGCTCAGCGGTTAAGGCTCTTTCCAGACAAAGAATAGCAAACTGAATTCAGTTCTCCAGATCCTACAAAAATGCCAGGCGGGCATGGCAGTCACCTGGAATACCAGAACTGAGAAGGTGAAGACAGAGGAACTCTGGGGAAAACAGGATAGCTAGGCTAGCCAGAATTAGCAAGCTTTGAATTCAATGAATGACCCTGCCCCCAATGAATAAAGTGGAGAGGAATTGAAGGCTCCCTACATCAGCTTTGGGCCTCCACATAGAAGCAAGTCATTCACAAACATGTGTGTGCCCACACACTAAAAATACATAAACATGCAAAAATGAAGCAAAATAATGAATGAAATTGTGTCATTTACAGAAAGATGAATCTAACTGTAGACATTAAAAATAAAGCTACCAGCAACCACATGGTGGCTCACAACCATCTGTAAGGAGATCTGGTGCACATGCAAACAGAATACTGACAATACTGTATACATAATAAATAAATCTTAAAAATAAAGCTAAATTAGTCAGACCCAAAAGATATATACCGCTTCCTGTTTTTTCTTTCATTTGTGGATCCTAGATTTCATAAAGATTATATAAATATATAAAATTTACATACTGTGTCTGTATATGACAGAAGCAGAAGCAAGATTGTCTGGGGATCGCATGAACATAGGAGACAGGAAGGGGAAGGATGGGAGGCAGACATGCATAAAGTACCTGAAGTACTCGTATGAAAATGTCCTTATGAAACTTGTCATTGTAGACAGTGGGTATCTTAATACCAATGTGTATTTTAAAAGAGAATGAGAACCATCTCCTAGGTAACGTCACTCGGGCATGTGGAAGATGTCTACACGTCCCTAGACTGACTTCTCATGTTTACAAATCCCCTGAACTCTAAGACGTATAGCCAATGGTCTGCTCATATCTCTGGCTAGATATCTCTCTCACAGCAGTCCTGCAGTAGAGCAGAGTGGTCAGACAAACAGCATGGGAACTACTGCCAGGGTTCAGAGAGGTCAGGCTGGGAATGCAGAACCTTACTAATGAGGGACTAGGAGATGGTGCCTCTCTCCCTTTCCCACAGTGGCGAGCCACCGAAGACAGTGTGATTTCTAGAGCGTTCTGTCCAGCCCCTGCTCCCATCTTGCAAGAGCACACTGGTCGACCTCCTGCTGAACTTCAGTAAAGGCATCAGGCTTAGAGACCAAGATCAGAGGTAGGCAGATGGATGGGGTGGGGGTGTTACAGAGAGGAGCTGGCCTGGGCGAAGATAGGAAGTGTTGGAAGTCGAGTTTAAAAAAAGTTTAGGTTGCTCTGGGAGCTTGGAGGCAGGAGAGAATTGGGTAAAAAAGAGAGACTGAAACTCTCTGGTCCATTGGGAAGACTAGGAACAAAGGCCAGGCCTTGTCAATCATTTCTTTATTCATCTGTGCTTTTTGTTTCTTTGTTTCCCAGGGTTAGGGCCAGGCTTGTGGGTGTCATCTAGGGTAGGGTGGGGTTTAAGTTAAAGATACTTAGGGTTCAAAATTCTCTTTTGCTTGTTTGTTTTTCGAGACAGGGTCTCTCTGTATAGCCTTGGCTGTCCTGATTATTAAATTAAGTCAAAATACTTGATTCAAGTCAAGCTCTGGATTCCTAGGAGAAGCAAAACTCAAGAGGACAAGTCATTAAGAAATACTATCACAGAATGCCTAACCAGTGCATTCATTCATCAGTTTTTTCATTGGTCCATTCATGCAGTTGTCTGTCCCATTTCTCTTGCATTCCCCACACCTGCAGGATGGACTAACGGCAAGGTGCTCGGCTGTGCCATTCCCTGTGCCCGCTGTAGAGGAAAGCCATATATCATATGCTGTAGAACATCTCATCTGAGAACGCTGTGACCAGTCCCGCACCCAGTATCAGCTGTAGCTGTTCTCCAGTTGACTTTCTGATTTTCCTACGGTTAACAATGGCAATTTTCCAGTCAGGAAGACTTGAACGTATCTCATTGCTTTGGCTGTATTTTTTTGACAGCTGTCAAGCAAATATCCCTTGTATATTAGGCAATTTTCCCACTATGGCGAACTGTGTATATGCCTTGCCAATTCCCCTACTTAGAATCTGCCCTTTTTTCACTGATCATATAAAGATATTTACATATTATTCCTGACAGAGGAAGAGTCACCATCGTCAAATGTAGATCTGTCAGCTGTGAGCTTTCTGGAAGGGGCAGCTCACTTTTTGCAGACAGGGGCCTGCAGATTGTCCTCAGCATCCTATGGGTGATATGAAGTCAGGTGACAGAACAGGAAAACCTGTACCCAGAGGAGAAAACAAGAGTTTCCCAAATCTCTCAGCCCACTGCATAGAGCCCCAGCCCCACCACCAGGTCCCACCTGCTGCCCCTCCCCCCACAGCGGGTGGTCTCCTTGCCAGGCCTGAAGGGATTATCCGGGATTAATATTTGAAATAGTTAATTTTTTTTTTGGTCTAACTGGAGTTAAGTTTATAAGCTTTTTTTATTTAACCACCAAACACCAGAAATAAAAACCTGGAAGGCCGCCAACTTGACTCAGAGCCAGGGTCCTCCCTCGCTGAGGAGAGGCATCCGCCCCCGCTCCCTCCCCCTTTGCTTTCCCCTTGCTGATTGTTGACAATTCCTTT
Organism: Microtus ochrogaster; assembly: GCF_000317375.1. Taxonomy (NCBI): domain Eukaryota; kingdom Metazoa; phylum Chordata; class Mammalia; order Rodentia; family Cricetidae; genus Microtus; species Microtus ochrogaster. Next base: position 56,470,567 of record NC_022027.1, on the reverse strand, counting down.
CAAAAGCCGAACAACCCCTTCACTTCTCAAATTCTTCACCGGAGTAACGCAGCCCCCAGCGATTCCTAGAGGTCCTGTCTACCCAGCTTGGCTTCTGATACCTGAGCTCTCGCTGGGACCGGGAGCCTCCCGAGGCCTGGGACTCCACCTGACCTGGGCCCCAGCTCTGGTACTTTCCTAGGGGGATTTTCAGTTGCTGGCTCTGCAAATGTTAAACAAGTCCCCGCGGTGGGTCAGTGGGGCAAGGGTCAGAGCGGCTGAGCTTCGGTTCCTGGGAAGTGGGGGAGGGGCTTTCATCTTACTGCTCCCCAATTAAAGACGAGACTGCGGAGTTCTGGGAGGGTTTGTCACCTAACACCCACGTATGGAGAACACACACACACACACACACACACACACACACACACGGCTATGGAATCCACAGTCCAGTGAAAAAGACATGAAATAAATAATCCTATAACCAAATTTCAATAGTTACAAGTGTGAAAATTTTGTTTAGTCAAGTGGAAACAAATCCCTCACTTTGTGTATAAGTTCCTTTCCTTTTAAAGAACCAAAGAAACATCAAGGGAGTTTTGGTGGTGTCCCTTTCTCCTGCCTCACACTTAGCACACTTAGGGATGACAGGCCCCGCTGACCTGAGCTGGAGGGGGGGGGGTGTATTGGGAGCAGTGAGACACCAGATCCTGAATTTCTTGTAATCCCCCTGATCTGAGTGCCTACAGCTGTTCTGAGCACGAGACCTTCAGGAGTTCCTGATGGCAGGAGAGTGGTTTCTGGTGGGTTTGGCTGGGGCGTGGCTATCTCTATATAATCTGCCCCTGAACACAATAAGGGGGCATTCTTGGGGAATTCAAGGATGACCTGTGTAGCTGTCTCTCTGTCTGTGTGTGTCTATGTATTTTAACCTCCAGCTCCTTTCCAGAAGCTCGTGAACTGGGTGCCAGCGCACAGAGCACAGATACAGGAGTGCGGTGTGCAGTAGGGCTGGGCAAACCTGACTGTGGTTCTTGCTTGGGGAGCTGCTGGATTCAGCCCTGACACCCTCACAACGCCCCAGTCAGAGCTAAGCCCTGTGGGGCTGGTCCCAGGGACAGCCTTTGTCCCAAGCTGGCCTTGGGTGTGACTTCTGACTGAGCTCTCCGTTACTAGTGCCTCGAGGGCTCCTCCTCTCTCCCACTCTTCATGCTCAGAACTCAAGTTCCAGATGGGCTCAGCTGGCAAACATTTGAGACGTGTCTCAGCCTGGTGTGATGTGTTCCTGAGCCCCTGGGCCCAGTGAGTCACTGGCTCTGACTGGACTCCTGATTCAAGCTTCAAGGTCCTCGGCCCATAAACCAAGGTCCAACCAGGCTGCAGGCACTGTGGTCGGTGGGCTCTGCTCTCCCCTCTCAAACCTTTATCTCTGCAATGATTCTTCTTCAATCCTTCTGGTAATGGGAGGGTTTCTAAGCACCGGGCCTGGCCTCTGGGCTCATTCTGAAGCCCCGTTGTTCTCTACCTTCTGCCGTGCTAGGCTGTAAGACTGGATAACAGCTGGGAACCCTGTCAAGGCAGGGCTATTGCTGTTACATCCAGAAGGAAGGATTTCTCTCTAGAAACTTGGATAGGTGGAATGACCAGCTCAGGCAGTAGGAGGAGGAGAGCCCTTCACCACAGCATGGTTGAGAAGGCAGACTAGATCGGGATCCTGACGCTGCTGCTCTCTGGCTAAGCAGCAAGTTCTCTATGCTTCAGATCCATCCTCTATAAAATACAAGCACCCGGGTCATAAAAGTTATGATGATGAAATGAGTTAAAACATACAGATCTTTGTGAATTCCTGGACGTTGTTAGTAGTGGCGTTTCTTGTCCCTGTTCTTGTGGGCACTTAGCCAGGTCCTGCAGGGCAGCTTTCTGCAACTTCGGGTGATAATGTGGATTTTTGTGAAAACTGTCTTCTTCCTGCTGCCTCTTAGTCTCCCCAATAGCATCCTTCCTCCCTCTTTAAAGCTACATTTTATTCTGTTTGTTTGTGAGTGTGTGCATACGTGCACACATGTGGAGGTCCAAAGACGGCTCTGAAGAGGCATGTCTCTCCTTTCACTACATGGGTCCTGGGGGTCGCTCAAATCATCAGGTGTGGTGGCAAGAGTCTTCACCACCGAGCCAACTTACGGGCCTCAAACAACAGCCTCTTTTCTCCCAGCAGATCAATAGCAATGGGCTAGACCACGGCACACTGTTTCCTGATGTGTTGGCTCGAACTGCCCGGTTTTGGATCTGCGCTCAGCCCATCCGCCGCTTGGCCCTCACAGGAGGCTGCTCACAGTGGTTCCAAGCCAAAGTGGGCACGGGGAAGTCAGTTCCCTACATCCAAGGCCAGTTCCTGTGGTAAGCCTTCACCAGCCTGTATTGCAGGGGCTGAGAACTGAGGATTTAACCCTAAATGAGATACACCTACTAGAACGGATGAAAGGCTCAGAGGTGGAGCCATGAGGGAGACGTGGGCTGAGAGCGAACAGCTGACCCACACACTTGGAAGCCCAAGGAAAGGCCTGTGGGGTGCTTCTGACCAGTGTTTAGATCCAGGACACCAAACAGGAGCAAAGGACTTCTGGGGAAGCACCTCAGAGTAGAGGAGTGGTCCCCCAAACAGGGTGACTCCTTGTTCTGGAGGTGGGGTCCCGGCCCCTTCCCCACGCCACTCAGAACTGTAGCTATCAGACCCCAAGAGCCTAGCGAGGCAGGGGACAAGAGAGCTTTCAAGGACAAGTTAGAACAAGAGACAAGTCCCAGGGGTTCCGCTGGGGACTATCAAAGAAGTTAGTCACCTTATCAAAAGCACTGATGAAGATTACCATGTAACAAAATTCAGTCATATGACCTCATTCAAAATATGTCAGTGATGGCCCTATGTACTTGACTAAAAGCTGAGCACAAGGGATTTAAGAAAATATTTATTTTTATGTCCTCTGCCTATCACTATTATTAATAAATTTATTTTTAGATCCTATAGTTTGAATGTGCACCCCAGAGTTAAATGCTGGAAGCTTAAATCCTGATGTAACAGTGCTGAGAGGCAGAGCCTTACAGCAGGTGATGAGGTCTTGGGGGTCCTGCCCCTGTGAACAGATGGCTGCCTCTGTAGTGGGAGTGGTCGGTTGTTGCCAGTGCAGACCTGTGGTCAAGCTATCTGCTCTCTCTGAACATGAAGCCTTCTGCCGTGCTGGGTGCAGGACAAGGCTCTCAGCAGATTCACCCTGTAAGCTCGGGCTCCCCAGGCTTCAGAGCTGGGTGAGTTTCTGCCAGTTAGAAGCTTTCTGATCCGTGATAGCAGGAGACAGCCCAGGGAAGAGAGCCTGCAAAATGACAGTTAAAAGTTTTTCACAGAAAAAAGTTCTCAGGATGTGACCCTCCTCTTACAAAAAAGAAAACTGAAGCCCTGAGAAGGGAGAGACCCAGCTGGCTCTAGAACCCGCTGGTGATAGATGAAGCCACAGAAGACCCAGCCAGACCCTCCACCTGTCTTCATGGTCTCTCAACTTGCCCCCCACCACAGCTTCCAAGCTGCATTTCCCATAGGGTCCTCATTTTGGGGGAATTCTAGGAGCCATTTCCCACAGTTCGCAGCTTGTTTTGAAGCCTGGGGACAAACAGCTGAGAGGATTTTAAGCTAACTTGAGAACCGTCAGATCTGCTACAGTTTATCAAACCTTCCGTTAGCACCTTGCAGGTGTTTATCACACAGTGTTCAGCTGGATTGGCGCTAAAGTCAGTCACCAGGATTAGCGAAGCCCTGTCCCAGATGGAAAGCCAGCCACGGACCTCTCCATACCCCACAGCACACAGTCATTTCAAAATATATTTTAAAATCTTATTACACCAGGCTTCACAAATCCAGTCATTTTTCACGCAAGTATAAAATGTTCTTTAAGAATGTCCGCCCCGTTCCCAGCCACTCGCTTCCTCCTCCCTCTCACCCTCCTTTTGGCCCCTTGATCCCCTAGACAGTTGTTTTTTCTACTTTCACATCACCTGTACGAATATGATTTCACGTGTCTCTATAAAAAGCTAGGCTCTCAGAAATGAGAAAAAAATGTGGCATTTGTCTTTCTGAGGCATATTTAGTTCATTTAAAAGGATTATCTTCGATTGTATCCATTTCCTTCATGTGACACAGTGACATAGCTTCATTTGCCTTTATGACTGAAAAGGAATATACCAGGTATGTAGAGACCACATCTCTCCGTGCTGCGGTAAACACTGACGTACAAGCCTCTCTCCGATGTGTGGCCTTGGGGTCTCCAGAGGTAAATACCGGGAATGGCCAGGGTTTTTTAGTTTTTGAGACCCTTCCATACTGACTGTTACAGTGACAGGACTAGTTCACACTCGAACCACCAGTGGATTGGGGTTCCTCCTTGTCCACATATCCACCAGCATTTGCTGCTTTTTGTGTTTGTAACAACCGCCATAGACGGGCTGCCCATGCCTGCTTCAGCCTTGCCAGGGCATAAGTTTCATCCAATCATTTCAACCTCTACAAGACTCCCGCTGTTCCCACCTTAGCATCTTGACACCAAGACTGTGGTGTGTAGCAAGGAATTTGCCAAAGAGCAAAGGGGCACTAAGATCTAGTGTGCAAACCGAAGGAAGGAACAGGAGGCCTCGGCAGGATTCTCTCCAGGTGGGAGCCTCTCAGTCCAGAGTACATGTGAGCTATGGTGTCTCGTTGACTCTCAGTTTTGAGATTTGATGCAGTTTAGAAGGCCAGACACTGGGTTTTTCATCTCAGCTTGTCATTTCTTTTCCTTTAGCAGCGGTGTGTGCCAGCCACATAACATCAGACAAGTGTCTCGAATGCTAGCAAGAGGAGATCAGATTAACTCTCTGTGTAGAGAACAGAGAGATTTGGAATTGTGGTGACATGGTCCTGAACCTCCAAAGAGCAAATACCCCCCCCCATACACACACGCACACAACAGCATCAGCAGGAGAGCAGAGATTACATTCTCTATTCCTGAAACATTGGATTTCCAAAACTGTTCACCAAATAAACAGCCATACTGCTCAGCCCAGGTCAGGGTCAGGTGGTTGGTCCTCGGCAGGCAGGGAGAACTGAAAGCAGTAACAAAATGGCCTGTCCACCATTGAGTCACACCCCAAACACCTGCAGCATGCTCGCTGCCAAACCCAGTGACCTGACTCTGATCCCTGAGACCCACACTGCGGAATGAGAAAGGACCCCTGCAAGCTGTACTCCAACACGTTCACCATGGCAACAGGAAAACAAACATGCACAGCATGCACACACCCACACACAAATGTAATAACTAAAAATGCAAATAAAAAGATATATCCTCAATACATATTGACTGAGGCATTGAAAGGGGTGTCCAGGAGAAAGCACATTATGGCAAAATAGGGGTGATTTTTCATTCTCTATGTAGAGATACCTTGCTCAGTCTAGGCAAGATGGTGGGGGGGGGGCCTTGGTCCTGCCTCAAGGAGATGAGACAGACTTAGTTGACTTCCCAAGGAAGGCTTTAACCTCTCTGAGGAGCAGATGGGGGTGAGGTGGGGGAAGTGGGGAGGAGAGGAGAGAGGGAGGGGGAACTGGGATAGGTCTGTAAAAAATTTATTAATTTTTTAAAAAGTGGGTAATTTTAGTATGCCAACAAGACCCCAAAGAGAGCACCTTCTGGGCCTTCTTTATCACAATTGCTGACATAAACAAATTTTATAAAAACTCAAATTTATTTTGTCTTCACTTGCTAGCTAAATTATTAACCATCCTAGTAAAAAAAATATGAGGTGAAAATAAGAGTACAAAGGAAGAGAACGTTCTCGCCTCACCACCTTCCACAAACCACCTTGTAACCCCTGGTCTTGATCTCACCATGTCCCCAAACTCACTCCTTATCCCTCACCTGCCTCCTCAGGCATCACCAGATGACTGGCAAGCCAGGCCTGCTTGAAGGAGTGACCACCCACGGAGGGGCGGAGGGTGGACAATTCCCTGTCAACTTGACCTCTCTGACTTTGCAGTCCTGGGAAAAGGAGCCTGAGCCCACCCTCCCCTCGGACTGGGAAGCAATGGTGGGACATCCCCACAGCTCCGACTCCCAGGCCAGCCTTATCCCTGCTGTGGGGCCAAGGCTTCCTGGCAGGAAGCCCTGGGCCTGCACACAAAAGGGGTTATCAGTTGCCATCAGGGGATTAGGACCACGGGTGCCACACTCTCAGTGGCCAGGCCTTTCCTGTGTGAATCCTTACTTCCGGAAAAGCTCCTACTTCAGTCTTTTCTGAAATGGAAGCCCTTCCACCTCCTACCTCTTTGACTCTGAGACACCAGCCCTTCACTCTGACACTTCCTCTTTTGGGTTCAAATCGTCCAAACTGAGGAAGAGCAGAGCCTAGGTGACATGTTTTCATTTTTCCTAGAGCTTTTTCTCTTTATATCATGCCCAGATTTGACGCACTGACTGACTTGTGTTCCTCATGAGAACCCTTTTATTGGCTGAGAAAATTAAGAACACATACCTGTGATGAGATTTGCATAATTAACCTAATGGTTGATTTATTTACCAGCCCTTAACAGAGGGCGATCCATATTTTTTAAAGCAGAGATTTTTATAAACAAAAGAAACAAAAACAACCCTAGTAGATTGCTTTAAAAAAGAACTTGCAAAGGAGCACAATGTCTGGGTGTGGTGATACAATGTAGCCACAGGGCTTGGGGTATGGTGATATAATGTAGCCACAGGGCTTGGGGTATGGTGATACAATACAGCCACAGGGCTTGGGGTATGGTGATGTAGCCACAGGGCTTGGAAGGGTGAGGCAGGGACCTCTTGGATCTTAAGGCCAATATAGGCTCCTGCAACATCTTGTCTCAAGAATAAAGTTGGGGGCTGGAGATATGGCTCCGTGGTTAAGAGCACTGCCTGCTCTTCCAGAGGTCCTGAGTTCAATTCCCAGCAACCACATGGTGGCTCACAACCATCTGTACTGAGATCTGGTGCCCTCTTCTGGCCTGCAGGCACACACATGGCTCACAACCATCTGTACTGAGATCTGGTGCCCTCTTCTGGCCTGCAGGCATACATGGAGGCAGAATGTCGTGTATACATAGCAAATAAATAAATTTTAAAAAAAAGAATAAAGTTGGAACAGGGTGGTGGTGGCACATGCCTGTAATCCCAGTCCTTGGGAGGCAGAGGCAGGCGTATCTCAGTGAGTTCGAGGCCAGCCTGGTCTACAAAGTGGTTCCAGGATAGCTAGGGATGTTACATAGAGAGACCCTGTCTTGAAAAACCAAAAAACAACAAAGCTGGATGTTCTTCCAGAGGACCTGAGTTCAATTCTCAGCACCCACATGGTGGCTCATAACCATCTATAATTGGTGTCCCAGGATACATAACCCCCTTTTCTGGCCTTCTTGGGCACCAAGCACATAAGTGCTGCACAAACATATATGGAGGTAGAACACCCATACACACAAAATAAACATTTTTTAAAGCTGAAGGTGTGTGTGTGTGTGGGGGGGGGTGATAGAGCATAACTTATCACATTGAGATTCTAAGTCTTCATGATAAAAATAAAATTGATTTAAAAAAATCTGTTTTCGGTAGGCAAAGATACACACACAAATAATCCTGTACCTTGGAGGCTGAAACAAGAGCCAGGCAAGTCAGAGGCCAGGCTATTTTTTTGTAGAAAGACCCTGTCTTCAAAACAAGCTGTAAAGAGGTATCCTTCTTAAAGTCACTGTCAAGGGGCTACGTGAACTAAAGATCCCTGGCTTTATGAATGACAAAAGGGACCTGTTGCCTGAGGTTTATGTCCTGCCCGATTCCTGCAGTCATTAAGTCCCAAAGAAATCACACAGAGGTCTACATTAATTATAAACTGATTGGCCTATTAGTTCTGGCTTCTTATTAACTCTTATAACTGTCTGTGTTAGCCACATGGCTTGGTACCTTTTTCGGTGAGGCAGTCACATCTTGCTTCTTCTGTGGCTGGGTCACAACTGCAAACTGAAACTTCCCTCTTCCCAGAATTCTCGTTGCCCTGTCTCTACTTCCTGCCTGGTTACTGGCCAATCGGCATTTATTTAAAATACTAGTGACAGGGTAGAGACCATTGTCCCACAGCAGTGACACTCTGGCTAGTTTACAGAGATCACTCAGGGTGGAAATGCTAGGCTTGAACCCAGCCTTTGTGGCTGCAATCTGCTGCCTCCCAAAGCTGCTGACAGGTCCACACTGGCCAATAACACTGGTGTTACTTGTTGTTCTTTTGAAAAACTACAACTCCCAGACTCCTCTTGGACTATGGTTACCTGTGCGTGCACCTTCATGCAGGTATGGGATATTCCCAGATACCCCTGCGCTCCCCGTTTAAAAGGCAGGGCCACACGAGGCCCCCCTCTCGTCCTGCCTTTTCTCGTGTGTCCCACATCCTTTGTCCTTTTGTGTTTCCCTCCCCCATTAAAGTGGACCCACATGGGAGCCGCCGTGTCGTGTCTGTGTTTGTTCCGCCGTGCGTGTCTGTCCTGTGCCCCGTGTTCAAGAAGAACACCCCCTGCCTTTTATTATTTTTTAAGAAGAACATTACTATGTAACCACACTAACCTCAAACATCTTCCCAAACCCCAGCACCTTGCCCAGGACCCTGCATGCTCAAGGAGATGAAACTGCACTGGTGTTTGTTCTTACAGCACCTCACGTAACCCAAAGAATAAGGTATGCCACAAGAAATGTGACGTTGATGTTAACAAAGGTGTGGCTTTCCCCCCTGAAAGCTTCTATCTCTGTGTATGATTTTATATCTATATAGATATGATACTTTTCTGAATAATTATGGGAGTTCTGCCCCATGGACCATTGGTCCAAGCTTATCTATTTATTGGTTAGTGAGATATTCCTAACTTCTCAATGGGGGAAAACAGAAAGAAGGATCGGCGGGGCAAGGGGAGGAAGGAAGTGGGGAGGGAAGGAAGGAATGGAGGGAGGGAGGGAAGGAATGGAGGGAGGGAGGGAAGACTAATCAGAACCTGCTGACCCCTTCTAGCCTGTGATTTGTGATTTCTGTTCTTTCTTCAGGAGTCCAGGGGCAGTTGTGGCCCAGGGTGCAGCCTGTGTAGACATCAGGCCCGCTCTGACTCAGCGGGCCCCCAGCCAGATCTGTACCTCCCAGCCTCACTCAGACCCACAGGGACCCATCCAAATGTGATGAGCTCTTGCTGCCCTGCAGAGCCTGGTGGGGATGTCCGTGTTGCTCGGCGCAAACACCCTAACAGCCAATTTAAAGCACTGAATTAATTTTTATGGCATCCAGTCAGCCGCCTGAGAGACTGATCTCTGAGCTCATGATGACACATGGTTGGGGCTCCTCAGATGTCTGCAGTTGCCATGACTTCCTTGGGATCGTGGTCTGATGAACATCTGGAAAGAAGCTCATGAGAGAACACATGTGAGGGGACAAAGGACCCTTCTGGGAAGGGTGGTGACTGCCCACTCCGGGGAGTCGCATACTGTATGCCTGCCCACTCTGGGGAGTCGCACACTGTATGCCTCGGGCATGAGACCTCATACAAGCCTGCGGATCCATGGCCTCTGCAGGAAACCCCAGTGTCTCTGTGTGCTCTGGGAGCTATGAACCTCCGAGCAGCCTCGAGACTTTCAGGGGAATTCAAATTATCTTCCCAAGGGTACTGAGGTTGCCTTAGTTAGGTGTGCCTTGGATAAGCGCAGGGCTTCAGCATATTTTATTTTATTTATTTTTTGAGGCAAGCTTTCTCTGTGTAGCCCTGGCTGTCCTGGAATTCTCTCTGTAGACCAGGCTGGCCTGGAACTCAGGTCTGACTGCCTCTGCCTCCCGCAGCACCACAGTCTGGTTGGCTTGGTGATCTTTAAAGATTTTAGCTTTAATTATGTGTCTGTGTGTGGGTGTGTACTCATGAGGACAGTTCCAGCAGAGGTCAGGAGAGGGGGTTGGGTCTTCCACAACTGGAATGACAGTTGTGAGTCTCCTAATGTCAGAGCCAGGAACTGAACTTGTGTCTTCTTTAAGAGCTAAATGTGTCTTAACTGAGCTACAACACACACACATAACCTTTTTAGAAAAGATTTATTTTATGCTCAGAATATTATGACTCTCATGGCCTGGGAACCTTGGTGTGATCCTCAGCACATTGGGGAGGAACACTCTTACACAGCAAGTTCTCAAAGGTCTTAGGACCCAGCCAAAGAAAGTCCAGCCCTGCTTCATCCAAGTTAACAGTCCCTGTCAACCTGGGCAGAGGAAATTCGCCTTCCTCAGCTGGGATTGCCAGAAGTAAAAAGCTGACTGCATGACGGTTTTGACTAATTCTGGTCTCAGGCCCCAGGGAGGCTGGGGTGTGAGGTCTGTGGAAGGGGCACACCCAAAGTCCCTGAGAACATCCTTGTGCATACTGTCCCTCTGACTCCTAGCATCCTCCTGGAGATGTCCCAACACAAGCCTCCCCTGCTGGGGGTGAGAATGCAAGTCCTGTCCCTGATGCTCAAACTCAGGGTGGGGGTTACTTCCCACATATAATCGGGGCTCCAGGAGACATCGGCTGGTAATGAAGTCTATAGCAGCGAGGTACAATTTACATGTAGGCATTTGATTCCCGTTTCACCAATGCTTTATGGTTTTCCATGTATATTTTATCTAGTTTGCTGTTATTACAAATACAGTTTTTCTTTATTCCTTTTCTTGGATTGGATATTGCTAATGAACAGAAATAAAACTGATATTTGAATATTGGTCTACTATCCTTCAGTCTTGGTAAACTCATTTAATGGGTTCTGTGCAGTTTTCTAAGGTCATTTTATCTACAAATTCTGAGTTATATTCTCTTCTGATGGGAATGCCTTTTATCTCTTTCTTTTGTCAAGTTGCACTTGGAGAACAATATTGACTAGAAGTAGCAGGAGCAGACAGCCTTGGGTTTCCCCTGATATCAAAGGAAAGCAATTGTCCGTCTGCTCAGAGTGTGAGTTAGCTCTTCATCAGGTTAAGGAAGTGCCCTTCTTGGGCTGTTGCAGCCAGCTTGAGGCAGAAGCACCATGGCTGTCCCTGGCTAGCCCTGGACTGTGTCCTGAATGGTTTCTCAACCAGGCACAAGAAGGCAGAATGAAGTCATTTTTCCAAATCTGCAAATGTGCTCCTTACTCTGAATAAAAGAAGGCAGGGGAGTCACGGGTCTGAAGGAGGAGCTGAGCTGCTCTCCAGTCAAGACAGACGCCGTTTTGATCTGATGTTTTAATGAATCAAAGCTGCTTCCAGAAGGCGCACAGTGAGCCAACTGTCAGTTGTTAGGTAAGGACAGAAACAAGCCATTAGAGAATGTCGCTGAGCCCACCACTGTCACGCATCCCGGTTCTTCACTTTTGCTCTGCATTGAGCCCACTGGGGACAGTGACCGATGGTCTATTAGAGTTCTGGACACAGGAGGCGGCAGCTCAGCGCCAGAGCAGTCCAAACTGTGGGTTTGATCTAAAGCGCCAAAAAGAAAAAAAAAAAAAACAAACCCTGAAATCTGTTTCTGAATGAAAAACAGCATCTGCTGGTAAAATTATATATAAGACATCAGAAGCTCAGTGGAGACACATACAAAAGAGTAACCATAGTCTCTGTTTTTAACATGTCTTCTGTAATTTTTTTCTTTTCCTGGTATTACCAGTTCAATGACCTAACTTGCTTAGAAAAACAAGCCTTCTCCAAGAGAAACAGCACTTAAATCAGAGAAAATTCTTACCCCAACAGAGTTTAAAAAAAAAAAAAAACCAAAGAACTGTGACTGTTTCAAGCCCTCCAATGCTTCTGACAGACAGGGCTTGGGAGCTGGAAGCCGGGGCCATCGTCCCTCAAGGAGCCAACCCTTCAGGAGACTTTGAACTGTGTTTTGGAAAGTTATTAAAAGCGGGTGTTTTATCTTTGTGCTGCGGTACAGAAAGGAGGTTTCCATTGTTATTATTTATACTGGAACCCAGTGACAGATAGCTAGTATTAGCCACTCATTCACAGGTCCCCACATAGTTAAAACACTCTGCTGGGCTGGGTGGGAGTCTAGCCCTGTGGTGGAGCGTGGAGCATTGCCCTGCCGTGCACACGCCTAGGGTTCCATCAACAGCATCACAGGTCCATAATGTGTGTGTGGGAGGGATGTACGGGGGGGGGGGGCAGAAGGGAGTCGGGGAGGGAACCACGCAAAGATATAACTAAGAATTACAGACCAATCTCCCTCATGGACACTGATGCAAAAGTGCTCACTGAAATACTGGCAAACTGAATCCAAGAACAGATCAGGAAAATCATCTGCAGATCCCAGAGACGCAGGGATGGTCCAACACACAAAAATCTGTCAATGTAATCCACCACAAACTGAAAGAAAAAGACATGTGATCATCTCATTAGATGCTAATAAATTAGACAAGGTTGTATGCATCTACACCCAACTCCAGTGCTGTGGAGGGAAAAGTCAGGAGGAGCCTGGGTCTTGCTGACTGTCAGCTTCTCCTCAGGTCCAGTGAAGAGGGCACCATGTGTCCTGCATGTGCACATGGGTGTGCCCATTGGAGATGCAACACACACACACACACACACACACACACACACACACACACACACCACTCAGGAATAATTTATGTGATTAATACGTTATATTGATGAAATATATAAAGAGATTAGTTGTCAAAGTGGAATTATTTAGATTTAAGGCTTGATAGTAACTTGATAAGTATTGGGGAGTCTGGCATTTAATAATTACATAAATGTGTACTTTTTAAAAAGAAAATCTGATTTTACCCTTTATGCAAGAAAATGCTAGTAACTAGTTTTTAATCTCTTCTTTTCCTCCTCCTCCTCCTCTTCCTCCTCCTCCTCCTCCTCCTCCTCCTCCTCCTCTTCTTCTTATTATTATTATTCTTTCTTCTTTGGTTTTTCAAGACAGGGTTTCTCTGTAACTATGCAGCCTGTCCTGGAACTAGCTCTTGTAGACTAGGCTGGCCTCAAACTCAGAGATCCGTCTACCTCTGCCTCCCGAGTGCCGCCTGACTCTTTAAAAAAAAAAATTCTTAAAAAGAAAAAAAATTGTTTGCACTTCTGGGTTTGTATTGATAGAGAAGTTTTCTGATTCCTCCCTTTTCACTCATCTTTCTGAGATTAAGTAAGCAACAATGAATTTGTGAATTCGGCCCTTTTTATTTTTATTTTATCATGAAAATGATTATGGGAGGTTAATTTCATGACAATTCAAATTTCTGCTTGTAAAGTG
>NC_022027.1:56451168-56456907 GCF_000317375.1 Microtus ochrogaster | reverse complement strand
GACACGCCTCTCCTGGTGACATCACAGATCTGCTCTGGGACACGCCTCTCCTGGTGACATCACAGATCTGCTCTGGGACACGCCTCTCCTGGTGATGACACAGACTGACAGTGCAGTCCTGGAAGGGAATGGTGAAGGCCACTACATGGTCACAGTGCTCTCCCTGTCCCGCTGTTTCAGTTTCCTGATCTGCGAGGCAGGTCTTCGGCTCTGGTGCTGTCTCCACCAGAAAACACCTGCAGGAGAACCTCCTGGTGCCGTAGTTTACATCATTCCCTTTGAAATCTGTTCTGGAATAATCCATCCCTCCTCATGGAGTACCCCGAAACCAAAGAGGCACATGGATCTGGAACTCTATGGGGTGCAATTTGTTGGGGGATTTGTTGACAGAGTGTAGTCCTGGGTGGCTGCAACAATAGTTTGACTCTAACAGGCAGTTTGCTGCAGTAATTCCCTGGGGATGGTAGTGTCTAGGAAGCAAGATGACTGTTTGACTATGAAGTTGACCTCAAAACTCTTTCTTGCTTAAGGGGCCTTACACTTTTAGTACAGCAAATGGAAGTTAATCTCCGCTTTGGATAAGGATGAAAGGTTTGGAGAAAAACTACCCCTTCTCGCTTTGTTTACTGCAAAGAATGAGAGCTTCCTAGGTAGGTATAAGACGCCATCTAAGAGAAACACTAGCTAATGGATTCAAAGGGCCATGTCAAGAGTAGCTCTCGGTGTGACTGTTCCGGCAGGAGCCATCTTTTTCATTACCAGGCTATTGAAACCATGGTCCTCAAGGGAATGGAATTCCAAACTGAGAGACGGAAGAGTCTGGGGCCCTGAACCAAGCCAGAAGAGGGATTTGTCTCCCAGAAAGGGCTTCATGCTGCTCTGGATAGCTTGGGATGCAACCTGCAGAAGGGGAGCCCGGTGGGTGAGCGAGGGGCAAGCCCACACCTTGGCCAGGACTGCTTAGTTGTGCTTGCTCTTGTTCTCTACCAGGACTAGAAGAGACTGCACCTCTTCATTTGTCCGTTTTCTCAATGTTGAAAAAAATCTTTCTCTGCTTGTCACCATTGTTTGTCTCTTTAGCTGACCTGAGGGGACAGGTAACAGGGCTGTTTGAGCCCAGGCTCCGACTCTCACAGCTCCAGGAACACTAGTGCCTTGGCAGAAGAGTCTTCCATGGAGCACGTATGGGTGCTCCTAAAGCGGCCATTGTGCTGAGGGAGGAGCACCGTTCTGTAGCTGGGCGTGGGGAGCCCATTGGAAGCTGGAGTTGGACCTATGACTGGCTTATTTGTTCACTTTGTTTTGTCTTTTGAGACAGGGTCTCTCTCTCTCTCTCTCTCTCTCTCTCTCTCTCTCTCTCTCTCTCTCTCTCTCTCTCTCTCTCTCTCTCTCTCTCTTTCTCCCTGACTGTCCTGCAACTTGCTCTATAGACCAGGCTGTCCTGGAACTCCTGTGTACATCTGATCTAAAGAACCTGAATGTGGGTCCAGAGAGATGGTTCATTCCTTAAGATCAGTTGTTCTTTTAGAAGACCTGGGGCTAGTTCTCGGCACCCACATCAGATGGCTCACAACTATCTGTAATTCCAGATCTCTGGCTTCCATGGGCACCCTCGAGCATGTGGCATTCATGCACAAAGACACAGACCATGAATTAAAAAAGAAGAAATCTGAATTTGGAAAGGAAATGAGCTTTCACTTCCAAGCTAAGAGGAAGAATGGTAACTCTTATTCTTATTGGGAAAGTGAGGTGGTGACATGTACTTCCTGGGTCAAGGAAGATCCTGTACTTTCATATTTATGGTTGTGAGCCTAGCCTTTAACGGCTGAGCCATCTCTCCAGCCCCCTGTACTTTTTTAAAAAAAAAAAAAAAGTAAAAGCAATTGTCTGTAAACTGAAAGAAAATAACCACACACCACCATAAAAAAAAAATACCCCAAACAATTTCATTTATTTCCTTAGTTTCTCCCATGCATTTATGTAATGGGGTAACACTCTACACTGATCTAAGAGTCATTGAATTCAGAACCACTCAGAGGTAGTAAACTTAGAAAGAAGATTCATGATATATAATGTCTGTCCTAGGGTGATTTATTGTTTTTACCATTAAAAAAAAAACAAAACTCAATGAGTTAGATCACTTAACATGAAGCTTAAAGATTCATAAAACCATTTCTCACGTTCCTTAGCAATGAGAAAGTTCATTATACGATCCGATGCAATACAGCTTTTGTGTAGAGAGAGAGAGAGAAAGAAGAGACCCTTTGTTTAGTGATTTTTCTTGGCATAAGGTCTTTGCTATGCAATAAGCTTAGCTATTGTTCAAAATTCTGGACGAGAACAGCACCCACTACTGTTTCCAGTGACCATCAAATACGGCAAGAGATTCCATACGAACTCGGGGTTAAAGGATGCGGCTCCAGAGATGTTTCTGGGCACCAAGAAAGGCGTAGGAGAAACAGCCAACACTGCAGGGCTTGTTCCTTAAAACGACTTGGGCTGTGTGTGAGCACAGATTGGGCTCATTTGTGTTTAATAATAAGAACGGACAGTATTGCACTGTAGTCCAAGCTTGGTTAACTTAGCTAGTTAGCAATATCAAGCAAGACCCAAGCTCCTTTGTATCCATTGACTCTGTCACCTTAACGTGGTCAGATGGTAAATCCGCATTCACGATCCTTCTCTGTGGTCTGTAGACGTAACTACACTGCTTTCTGGGGGAAGTGTGCAGGGCTTGCTGTTTCTTTGTTATGCTGTAAATAAGCCGTTATTCCTTTTTTTTTTTTTTGGTTTTTCGAGACAGGGTTTCTCTGTGGCTTTGGAGCCTGTCCTGGAACTAGCTCTGTAGACCAGGCTGGTCTCGAACTCACAGAGATCCGCCTGCCTCTGCCTCCCGAGTGCTGGGATTAAAGGCGTGCGCCACCACCGCCCAGCTCATTATTCCTTTTTTTATCCTTTTAAAAAGCATGTTCTGGGCTGCATCATGTCTTTAGTTTTACCTTGAGTGAAGTGACCCAGCCCACATGCTCCACTGTTCTTCAGGGATGTCTTCTTTTGCCTGTTTGTTCCATCCCTTCCAGACACACTCATTTGAATCACGCTCACTCTCTCTCTCTCTCTCCTCCTCCTCCTCCTGTCTCCTTTCCCAACATGAAACCTTTTCTGTGTGTTATTAAGAGTATCTTCACCATGGTCCCAGAACACAGTGTCTCCATGTCTCCACCATTGCCTCCAGAACGCTAACCTCCAGTCTGGGGGCTTAGTGCGTCTCCTCACTCACTCCAGCTGAAGCTAATTTGCTCACTGAGAATCATACTGTACTCTCCGGCTACCATTTTGTTAATTTAATTTGCCTGGCCCGTGTCACATTGATGCTTAATGTCACTCTGTTCTCCTTGCGCCTACCCTCCTCTCTCTGACTATTTGTATCTCTCTCACAGAAGCCGTGTCTTACATCCTTCCAAGACCATTACACTTTACTAAAGTGTTTTCTTCCCTGCTACAGAAGTTGCTGTCAGAGGAATGCTCCTCACCTTGTTTTCTAGTTGTTTCAGTGTTCCCAATGCTGGTTGGTTTTCCTTTGAAGGAGTGAGAAAAGTCAATGTCAGCATCACCCACAGACAGGGTTGAGGTTTTATTGGATTCTAGTGAGGCACTTGGGTAATGATTGGATCATCGCGATGCTGCAGCTGGACAACAGTTTGATGTGGATGAATTCCGGCCCCTTCCTGAGAGCTCGGCTTTCATGCTACCACAGCCCTGATACACCTGATTGCTGTCCTAACGCCCAGTTCCAGGCTACTTTTCTGACTGTGCATTGCTACCAGGGTTCCTCCTCCTTCTATTTCTGAGTATAGCTTTTTACTTCTGGTGAGAAGGAGCACATTCAGTATCCAAGAACACGTCTCTGAAGGGAGCTTGAAAGACAGACAAGAGAAGAGAACCAGAGAATCAGTCCTTTAGCAAAAGAATACAGAGAGAAGCTGGGGGACCAAGGAAGGCAGATGGGGTAAGGAAGGCTAGAGAACCAGCCACCCCTAGTCTCGATGAATCTGTCTATGGAGGCCGTTGTTAAGGGTTGAACAGTGTTCAGGATAGAATTTTGGTGGAAAAACTGAGTTTCACATTCTTGGGCCAACTGAGGAAGAAATAATGTTAATTATTTTAGTGCTGTGGTGGTTTTAGCTTTGGGTAAAGGATATTTTGTGTGGCCTAAAACCCAGGATGGATGTTTGAGATAATATATTATCTAGCTGCTCTTTGAGATTATTTTAACTCCAGGTGTTGGGTGTCTGATGAAATGCTGGCCTAGCAGTTTCAAGTTGCCCTTCTCAATGTTCTAGCTTCTTGCCTATACTCACAGAACCGGCAAGAAGTCTTTAACCTCAGCTCATGATGTAACCCCAGCATGGCCAAGTGACATCTCCAGGCTTCTCATGTGTCCTCCCAAGTTTCCAAACATAGGAACATTTTGTTGTTGGTCCTCTTAGCTTTGAGTGATACACAGGGCTTTGAATCATCTGCGACTTCATGCAGGACTTTAGAAGATACCAAGGCAAGTTTCCACTCCTGAACATTTAACCTGATTCATTTAAAATCAGAAATGAAGGTGAGTGTTTGCCCTGCGTGTATGAGGCCCTAGGCTCTGTCCCTAGTGCTTGAATGACACAGCTCCCCTCTGTACAACCTCAGCACTGAGGAAGTTGAGGTCAAAGACCTTGAGCTCATGGCATGGCTGTGCTCTAAAGTGAGACTCATCTCCCAAACAAAACCATGGGCTGGGAAGGCAGCACAGTTGGTACAGGGCACAGAGCCTGGGATTGTATCCCCACCACCACATAAAACTGGTACAAACATGCAGCCAGCCCTAGGGAGGAAGAGGCAGAAGATCAGACACTCATGGTCATCCTCAACTGTGTAGCGGGTTTGAGGACAGTGTTGGCCTCTAGAGTCAAACAGCAAACAAAACAACAATAAAAAAAAACTTCATAAATAAAAATAATTTTAGTTGACCAAACTAGATATGAGCTAATAACACACCTGGCTGTTTTAAAGACAGGCTTTCTTAGCATATGGATTAGTGTGGAGGTTATTTTTATTTTTTAAACTATGTGTAGGGTGTACCTATGTGCGTGTGAGCAGGCATAGAGCCATCAATAGTTGGGTCCCTTGAGCTGAAGTTCCAGGCAGGAGTGAGCCCTTCAGAAGATGAGTACATTCTTCACCTCTGAGCCTCCCTCCTGCTGCAGGCAGAGGTATTATCATCCACAGGTTTAACCTATAAGGCTTTTTGGGCTAATTTATGTCCCCTATTGCTAGTGCAAATTAGGAAGGTTTTTGTGATGAACAAGTGATGAACAAGAGCAAATTCAAACATGGAAAACAGGATGCTAAGATCCTGTGAATCATTCTGAGGTGGTGGAGAGAATGGGGTGAAAAGCGCAGAGAGGGTAGAATGGGGCTGGGTCTCTTCTGGTTTGCTCCAGGGACAGAGCCAGGTTCACATGATAGGACCAAGAGGGAAGTGGGTTTGGCTTAACTCAGGCTTGTTTGGCAAAGGAATGGATGCCTCACCCCAGAAGGCAGCTGTCTGGTTCTAGGAGCTGAGATAGCCCTAATCACCTGGAAACCCCCTTCCACTCTTTTCCTTTCCCTCAGAAACTGAGGGAGCACTTCTCATCCAGGATGACATGTATTTTAATCTTGATTTGGGGGTTTTACTTCTCTTTCTTTCTTTCT
>NC_022027.1:56443915-56451068 GCF_000317375.1 Microtus ochrogaster | reverse complement strand
AAAAAAAAAAAAAACCACTTTGCTGGAGAACTCAGCTGCTCTGTATATTGGGTTCCTGATGACCAGTGAAGACGCAGACAGAGCACGGTCCATCTGCTCTGGAGTCCCACGCTCAGCTCCCCCAGAGCAGAGGCTGCCTTAGGAGACAGGTACTGAGCTGAACAAGCATTTGGGTAGCACACCATCTCACCCCAGCCCTTACTACAGCCTAGGAAGAGCTTTCTTTTTTAAAACATGTTTGTTTATTTATGCATGTGTGTTATGTTGTGTGCGTGGCATGTGTACTTGTTAGTGTGTGTGTTCACACATGTGTTGGCATGTGCACATGCATGTCCATGTGTGGAAGACAGACCTTGACTTGGGTGTCTTCCCTCAATTACTCTCCAATTTTATTTTTTGAGACAGGGCCTGACAGTGAATCTGTAGCTAGATTTGGCTAGCCTGACTGGCCAATGAGCTTCAAGGATCTATGCATTTCTGCCTTCTGCCACCCTTAATGCTTGGGTTACATGTCACCCGGCCCAGCTTTTTACATGGGTTTCTAAGGTTCCGGAGTGGGGTCCTGATGCCTGTGCTGTAGGCACTTCACAGACTGAACCCTCTCCAGTCATGGATGGCATTTTCCAGGTGAAGGGGCTCCAGAATTGGGTTTGATTGTTTGTTTGTTTGTTTATTGGGACAGGGTCTCTCTTTGTACCTCTGACTGTCCTAGAACTCACGTGTAGATCAGGCTGACCTCCAACTCAGAGATCCTCCTGCCTCTGCCTCCCAGTGCTGGGATTAAAGGTGTACACCACCACACCCAGCAGAGGCTCCAAAATTTTAAGCCTCAGGGCAGCAACTGATTTAAAGTGAGCCTGTCGTAAAGCTGCACTTGAAGAATGTTTTTCTGGCGATACATTGGTTTGCCTTTTAGCTTCAACCTTGTCATCTGTACTGAAATGCTCATCTGATGTTTGGGATAGCTACGGGGAGTCGATAGAAACAGAAACAAAGACTGTGCCTCTCTACACCTTGTCCAGTCGCTCTCTGGTATCTTATGGGTGAGTGAAAATTAAGACCCTGGTCTGATCCAAAACATAGTTTGACCTACGAGCGGAGCAAAGGCCTCTTTGGAGGCCAGGGATGGTTTGTTCTGCTTTCTTTGGCTTCATTTAGACTAATCTAACTAAACGAGGCAGGAGAAAGCGGGCGACGTGACTTAGCCTTTTTCCAAAACCTTTCCCAAACACCCGAAGCCTATTCAGAGCCTGGCCTCTGGCCTCTGAGCTGGCTCCCCACTTGGTGGTCTAGGCCCCTGACTGCGCTGCTTGTGTCCACACACCCGCAGGAGAGCGCTTGCTGTCCCCGGTGGGGTGCTGTAGTCAGTCTGTTTCCAGGCTAGAACTCATTCTTCCTCCAGTTCACCCTGCTGGACTCCGCTGTCCCGGATGTGTGAAGCGTGGACTCCGGCTAAGCAGTCTAAGCTCCGGGCTTTTCTGCTGCATTGTGTAAGCGGCAGCACCCACGTCATGTTTCCATGGGTTTTGGACTGGGCTGCGGAGTCCCTTTGGGATGTTCTAAAGTTCATGGCCCCTCGGAGCCAGCAGAGGAAAGCCCAACAGCAAAACAAATGGAAAGAAAGACAGGGTGTTCTGGTCACATGGTCTCAGGCCTTTGAAAGGCCTGCCCATATCTATTTTGTTGTTGGGAGGTATTTGTTATATAATCTTGTTAAATGCTGGGCCTATTGTCTTTCCCACTCATCTAAATCTTCTTTTCCCTTTTAAACATTCAGCATCCTTGATCCCAATCACACTGAATCTAGGGAGTTTGTCTAGCCTCTCTAATCTGTAATCACCCCAATTTTCCCCTTAGCCCCATTGCCTGGACATTCTTTACAATCTTCCCTGAAGGCCAATGTTCAGTATCAAAGAAATCAAAAGTCATAATTGCTCTCATAAAAGTGGGCCGCCCCTAGCCGTGCGTTAGCCTGCAGACGCCTTCCCTGTTAGCAGGTGGGTTTTCTCCGCTAGGGAACACGGCGTCCTTCCGCTTTGGGTCTTTCTGCCATCACTGCTGAACCTAGCAATGTCCCGTTTCCATAGCTGCTGTAAGACACTCATCCGCTCAGCACACAGAGCTCCTGATTTGTCCTTCAGGTGTGAGCTTGTTACGTGGTCACTTCCGTATGCCATGAGAAGTACGGCTTGTAGCTGGGCAGTCCTTCGCCAGTTACCAGCTGTGTTACAAGAGAGGTGGATTGAGAGTGTGCTTAGTCGTCTCTGTCACAGTGTTGGGTCCCTGCTGAAGACCGTGGTCCTCTGGGAACCATGTCCTTTTACTCTCTTGTGTCTTTTTTTCTTTTGATTTGCTACAAATATTTTGTGCCTACTTTCCTTGGGTGTCTTTACTCTTGTGAAGAATTATTTTCTTGTCTTCCTCCTCCCTCCCTCCTTTTCTTTCCTTGTCTGTGTTGGGAATCAAGCTCAGGGCATCACATGTGCTAAGAGGTCTTTTACCATCTCCATCACTGAACTTTTTGTTTTGTTTTGTTTTGTTTGAGACAGGGTCTCTCTGTGTAACAGTCCTAGCTTGTCCCGGAACTAGCTCTTGTAGAAGACCAGGCTGGCCTCAAACTCACAGATCAGTCTGCCTCTGCCTCCCGAGTGCTGGGATTAAAGGCGTGCGCCACCACCACCCAGATCATCACTGAGCTTCTATTTTCATGTCAACACTGATGGATCCCTAAGTCTGTGGTTTCTGCTGTCCTCCTCACAGTGATGTCTAATCTTACATTTCTGGCTGGCTTGTAAACATCAGCCTCCTTGATTCATTGAATAGCCTCTCGGATGTACCTAACTAAAGAATTTGTTTCTAGATATTTATAATAAAACATACTAAAATGCAAGTCAAAGTCATATTAGTTTATTAAAAATGTTGTAATAGATACAATAATAGGGCACTGAAAGGCTTTGTGTCAATTTTATGGTCATTGTGACCCAGCACCTGGAAAATCAACTTAAAAGTAAGAAGATGACTCAGCAGTGAAGAGTGCTGGCTGCTCTTCCAGAGGTCCTGAGTTCAATGGCTGCCAACCACATGGTGGCTCACGCCATCTCTAGTAGGATCTGGTGTTCTCTTCTGGCATAAAGGCATATATGAAGGTAGAGCACTCATATATATAAAATTAAAGAACTTATTTTGACTCATGACTTTAGATAAGCTCATCTGACTTAAAATGTCCAGAGAACATAGAAGGGCATAGAAATCACATGTGTGAGCTGGAAAACAGAGCAAGGGCCGAGAGCCAGGTCTAACCTTCAAAGCATGCCCCGTGGCCTACATTCTTCAGGTAGGCCCTACTGTCTAAAGCGTACACCACCCCCTTAGACAGTCCCTAGCTGAGGACCACATTTGCCGACAGCGAGCCTAGAGAGGACAATTCATGCTGAAACCACAGCAGTGTTATTTCCAACAAACCAAGCTACCTAGGTTCAGCCACATCCGAGTCGGGTACATTGCGATGGCTCGTTCTCACGGTCTTTCGTTTTGATTGGTGTGTGCCATCGAAGAGGTGACATGAAGTGGAAGCTGAGATCATCTTGGTTGACTTTAGCGTGTTGGAAACGAAAGCCCGTGAATTAGACTGAAGAGCAGAACCAGTGTGAGCCACATGTCTCAAAACAAAGTTTGGGAAGAATGGGTCGCCCATGGTTTCCCGCCAGTCAGGAAGGCTGATGGGCAATAGCTGCTGTACCAAAAGTCCAGATGATCTTTTTGGGTCCTCCAGAGTTTTCTGCCACTCTCCCCAGCCTGGGCAGCTCTCTGGCAGCACCTCCTGTGCCCTGGCACCGCCCATACCTCTCCCCTTCTTTCCGGTGCCCATACTCAGTGCTCTGAGCTTCCCTAGCTCACTCCCTCTCCGGTCTCCACTCTCCCTCTTTTTCTTTTTTAAATCTATTTAGGGCACTTCTGACAGGCTAATCTTTCTAAAACACTTTCGCTGTGTCACAGCCAAGAATTCTGCTTAAGAACCTGTTGTCACTTTGGAAATGTGGAATTGCTTTACATAGTAACAGTCTATAAATAAGACCACTTGTTAGGCGAAGCAGCGTGTTTGTAAGCTGAGGGCCAGTCCGGCACAGCCAATGCATGCACGGACTGATGGACAGAAAGGCGACATCACGGTCCCCCTTGCCTCTGCTGCTAGCCAGGTCTCGGAGGCATTGTTTTGGCCTGAACTCTGTGGGCTCTTAGGGTTTTCTTTTTTCCTCACAGTGTGGGGACTTTAAAGACATAACGCTCCTTCACCTATAGTTTTTAGCTTCTGCTCTCTCCCAACCTGGTCATCCAAACCCTCCTAAATGCTTCCACTCTCTGTCTAGTTGCTTTTGCCATGTTCTAAATGATGCTGACTGTGGTGGCATCTGAGTTCTGAACCGCCTGCACATCTGTGTCGCAGCGGACGGTTGATGGGCCACCTTG
Organism: Microtus ochrogaster; assembly: GCF_000317375.1. NCBI lineage: Eukaryota > Metazoa > Chordata > Mammalia > Rodentia > Cricetidae > Microtus > Microtus ochrogaster. The sequence goes on along the minus strand of NC_022027.1, from coordinate 56,446,601 downwards.
GGCTGCTATGGAGGACTTGAGGTATTTATAAAGGCATTGCTGCATGTTAGGTACGCAACTCAGGAGCTTTGTGACCTCCATCATATGGAAATGACATGTGTGCGTGTGCACACACACACACACACACACACACACACACACACAGAGTGGTCCAGCTGCGAAGACTTAGCAAGATATCACATGTGCCTCTCGCTTTGAAAAACGCTAAACCACACTTTAGCACCATGATTGAATGGTGAGTTAGCTCTGCTCATAAACTGACTAGGTCCAATCGGTCAGCAAATGTTGCATAAGACCAAACCATTTGAAGTTGCTGCTATTTGATCGATGTTACTGTGTATCCCCAGAAGTCTCCTATGCAGACTTACGTGGTACCTGAGAGATACTTGCTATTCTTTTCACTGCACCTTCTTAAATCCTCCAAGACCAATGAAACCAGCATCTGAGGATTCAGTCAAAGCCACCTCAGAAGTAAGGGCCATCTTCTCTTTCAGCGGCTACTGCAGCCTCTGGGATTACAAGGCAAAGCTGTACCAGAGAGGTTCTACACAGTGACTTCGTGCCTTAAGAAGACAGTTGTGGTGGTTTGAATAAGAATGTCCCTCCTAGACATTTGAATGCTCTGTCACTAGGGAATGGCATTATTTGAAAGGATTAGAAGGATCAGGAGATGTAGCTTTGTTGGAGAATGTGTGTCACTAGGGGTAGGTTTTGAGATTTTCAATGCCCATGCCACCCTAAAAGTCTCTCTACCTATGGATCAGAATGTAGCTCTCAGTGCCTGCCTGCATGCCGCCATGTCCCACCATGATGATAATGGACTAACCTTCATATGGATCAGAATGTAGCTCTCAGTGCCTGCCTGCATGCCACCATGCTCCCCACCATGATGATAATGGACTAACCTTCTGAAACTCTGAATAAGCCCCCAGTTAAATGCTTTCTCTCATAAGAGTTGCCTTGGTCATGGTGGCTCTCCACAGCAACAGAACAGTAATTAGAACAGTAGTGGCCCGGGGCACATGGCAGCCAAACGCTCTATGCTATGGAAGTGGACTGGAGAGGTTAACTTCAACCATGTCTGAACCTGTAACAGCATAAACGAATGCAGACATATATATACACACACACACACACACACACACACACACACACACACACACACACACACACACACATATATATAAAACTTTAATAGACTTACAGAAGCTGGGAGCACGCTCGCCTAATTTACAGGCAAACATTAGCCCGAGGCGAACACGCCCCCTTAGGGGCGGGACTTATCCCTACATCTCCCCTTTTTGTCTAAATAAGACAGAACTAAACCAAATACAATATATACAATAATAACAAATAATAAATATAACAAACAATATTGAGAACAAAAGTTTTGCTAAACATTCTATCTCAAGGAGTCTAAATAATGTAGAGAGTAACTACAATTATATAATCTTCAACTCTGTCAAAATCTGAGAAGGGAATAAATATTACTTAACAAACGAAATATATCCAAAATGTGCAACAATTGACAGAGACAACTGACTACCTGGGCAATCACCCACCTTTAAAAGCAGGCAGAATGGGCCTGTGTGGCCGAGTGTGTCTCGGACTCGGCACTGGGGCCCAAGTCAAGAACTAAAAAACAGCACCCAGGAGCGTGCTGTGTTAGCTGGAGGGCTACCCTCTTGAGTCGGGGGCAAAATAGCCCGACATTGGACGCCAAAATGTAACGGCATAAACGAATGCAGAAAGATTGTAAAAATATATATATAACTTTAATAGACTTATAGAACCACCGTTCCCACGGAGACCAGGAAAGCAGAAGCAGCGGCTGGGAGCACGCATGCCAAATTTATAGGCAAACATTAGCCCGAGGCGAACATGCCCCCTTAGGGGCGGGACTTATCCCTACATGAACCTGTGACTTCATCCGTACCATCCAGAAGTTTTCTGGTGTGGTATTAAGAGGGTCGGGTTTGGAAACCATGTCTCAAGCCTTCCTACTTCAATTTCTGTCAGAGAAAAGCCCCTTGCTTCACTAGAATTCAGATCTTATTGGAACTGTAACAACATGGCCACCGTGAAGAGCACTAAGGGGATTTGTGGAAGTTGGTCATAATTATGAAATAAAAATAAATAAATAAAACCTAGAGGGGCTGGAGAGATGGGTTGCTGGTTTTACAGAAGGCCTGAGTTCAGATTCGAGTACCCACATCTGGTGGCAACAATCACCTGTAACTCCAGCTCCCTCTTTTGGCCTCTGCAGGCACTTGCACTCATATGTACAGACACACACACACCAAAAACCGAAAACACAGCGTATTACTCTCCCTCCCCTGAGTTATTACTCTTACCCCCCTCTTCCTCCTAGAATATCTCTTGCTGTATGTTAGGGCATAATACGTGGCTGCTATTGATGTAATCACATTATTCTAAGACATGGGTGAGAGCAGAGGCTTTGTCAGTATTTGTGGACATTACAAATAAGGATCTTGGCACTTTGATTCCAGGCTAACGTTGCTCCAGTGGGACTCGCCCAGTGTGGTCATGTGCCACAGTTGACCCCTACTCATGAGATGCCCAAAGGGAAAGGGCTTCAGAATGGGTCTGGTTAGAGAAAGCCTAGAATCTCTCAAAGCTGAGCAATGGTGGCACACACCTTTAATCCTAGCACTCAGGAAGCAGA
>NC_022027.1:56437139-56443675 GCF_000317375.1 Microtus ochrogaster | reverse complement strand
GTTCACCCCGTGAAGTTGGCCTGGAGGTCTCCACAATGTACTGTGTTGACCGTCGGCCACAGGTTGAGACAACTCAGTTGCTCATCCCCAGGGAGCCAGAGAAATGTCAGCAGTGGCCTGTCTCCTTCACACGTTCTGGGGAACAGTGGCTTGACTCCTGAGGAAGGTTACCTTCCATGTTCCCTGTTTCCTCCTGTGTCTGTGCTGAGGACATGGGATGGACTGAATAGGTCACACGTGCCCAGGAGACAGGTGGGTTGCTTCGCAGAAGCTGGCCTCCGGGAACCCCAGGAAGGAAGGAGTTTTATGAGGTCCCAGATACCCACTTCCCTCTGGATCTCCATCCATACAGGGACTGTTTCAACTCATAAAACCCAAGGTTCTCTCTGTAGTCTTCACTCTGAGGTCACCAACACCCACACACAGAGTGGGTGGAACCCATCTGTTTCTTCTCTTCAGGTCCATGGCAGACACTCCCTCAGTCTGGTGACACAGTCACCCCAGTCTTGCAGAATCTGGGTACACAGCAGAGGGGACAGGGAGTGTCCTGTGCTAGCAATGACAGTGAGTTGGATGATCTGCTCCAGCTCCCTTGAAAAGCCCCAGGAGCCAAGGCAGTGACTTCTGAGGCTCTGCAATCGTGCCACACCCTGCCACGCACCTTCCCAAGTGTGACGGGAATGTCTAGCTTCCAGCACTGTCAGATTAAATTCAGATCCTGGGTGGAGGGTGCTGGTGTGTCAGATTTTTGGGTGTTGCCTCTTTGTCTATTTCAGAAGGATTTGCTTGTTTGCAAAAATGGAGGCTGAACATGATAAATGTTAAAAGTAAGCAAATAAGATCATCACACGTAGAAGGGAAACAGGCAAAATATTTGTACTGTGATGAGGATTAGAATGGCCTGCTAGTGTTAGAAGAGGAGACCACTGTCTTCCTTGGAAACTCCCTTCTTGATAGTAGCTGGCATTCATCGGGGGCAATTACTATGCAGCAGCCTCCATTCTAAATACTTTGTTAAATAATTTATTCCCCACAACAGAGAAGGAAAGAATGATATCATTGTTCCTATTCTCCAAACAAGGGAGCTCAAGACCAGAGTAGTTGAGTGCAGAGCTGGGAAATGGAAGATTTGCACCAGCATTCTGGTGGCTTCCTACCTTTTAAGTCAAGGCTTAAAAATGTCTGCATTGCAATTCTCCCAGCACTCAAGCAACAGAGCAAGGCCTGAATATTAAATATTAAATATGCTTATAAGCAAGTGAATAAGTTAATGAAAGATTAACCTCCAGCCACAAACCTTCTCTGATAAGAACGCTTCAATTTGTAAACAAAAACAAAAAAAACAAAAAAAAAAAACAAGACCCCCCCAACCTCTAGCATTTTGTCTACACTCCATGTTTGTCCTAAGTGCCTTATTCCAAACCTCAGCTCTGGTTGCTCCTCCATTGTTGACTTTCCCACCTTGGATTCTCCCTAAGCTCCAATTTATATTAAACTGGGATTTTAATTGTACACAAGCTTTCATTGTATCATTTTGTTTACTGCATGGATCAAATCAACTTTCTGAAACATAATGACTTTGGGAAAGGCTACTTGTCAGTTCCAGGGTCAGAGGGGGGTGTAGATGGAAGTTTCTGTTCTGCCTGGTCCAGCAGCCATTCAGTCTTAGTTATAAACGGTTTGACCTGTTAGCTCAGGCTGATTGTTAACTACCTCTTACAACTTAAATTAACCCATAATTCTTGTCTATGTTTAGGCACTTGGCTTGGTACCTTTTCCCTAAGGCAGTCTCATCCTGCTTCCTCTGCATCTGGCTGGTGACTGACTCTCTGCCTTTCCTCTTCCCAGAATTCTCCTAGTCTGATCACCCTGCCTATACTTCCTGCCTGGCTACTGGTCAATCAGCATTTTATTAAGCCAATATGAGTAACAAACCTTTATAGTGTATAAGAGCATTGTCCCACGGCAGAGGAGGACTGGAATCGTAGGTGCACTGACAACTTTTCTGGGAATTTGTGTAAGCTGCACTGTCTCACAGAAGAGGGCTGCAGGCTGCAGCCATCCTTAACTTAGAGATGGGGATACTGAGATGCTGGGGTGTGGCCTGTCCCTGTAGGTGGAGCTTAGGTCTCTGGAATCCTAACTGAGATGCTGATCAGGGGCTGCGTTCTACCATCTGTGTGACCACCTTGAGTCCCTCAGGCCAACCCTTGCCTTCTCTCCCAGTTTCTGCCTGCACAGAGGCTTGAGGTTATGATGACTCTTGGTGCCTCATCCACCATCCAGAAAATGGGGGGCTCCCAGGTGGTGCTGGAATGTGTAAGTCCCAGGACTCTCTAGTGGGCTTGAGCCATCTCAGAAGTTCTCTGTCACACGTCCAGGTGACACGGGTCCCTTGCAGGTCCTCCAGATGCTCTATCCGGGTTACACTGAAAAGGATCCAGCAGATTTGTGGTCTTGTCCCCTTCCCAGATGCTGGAGGGCAGCAGACAGCAGCCCAGATGTTCAGTCACCCCGAGGGAGGGTCTTGCCTATATTCGGGGTTCTGTTGCCTGTGAGCGAAAGCGAGTTCTCAGCCTTCCCACTCAGTCTGGACAATCACTGTTTGCTAAAGGAACCCTCATTCTGCTACCTCGTTTCCACCAAGAATGTAGCAACCCAGTGCTGTGTCTGTTACTATTCCCAGGAAGATGTGAACAAGCATCTCCTTGCTCCAGATAGAGAAGCAATGACAGACCAAAGTAAGGACACCACCAAAGTCAACTTTGGCGAACCAGCTTTATTGGAGTTACTTACAGGAGTATAGCCGAGGGGTTCCTTACAGGAGCTGAAATGACTCAGAGACGGCTGCACCACCAAAGCCCACCCCTCCGTGGGTGACAGCTCACAGAGCTGGGAGCCTGGAGCTCACTGCACAGCCTGCAGGCAGCTCAGCAGATGGAGAGCGTCCTCTCCAGGTTATTGGTCTGGTCTGTGCCTTTGTCAGTAGTGTCTTTACTGCTTGCATAAGGTGGAGGCGTGAGGAGCCTAGTGAGTTCAGTCAGTTTCAAGGACTTCCTGAGCTTTTGAGTTGTTCATTTACTATGTTTCAGTGAACTTCTGCTCAGGATGGGATGCTTCACCTCCCTCTAGAACATCCTGTGTTTTAATGGGCTTCATTCCCAGAGGAAATTGCTACCCAATACACAGCTGCATCCCATGATTCTATGACCTCATTTCCAGAGTGGAGGACACTGCCCTGTTCTATGATTCTGTGACCTCATTTCCTTCTAGAGTGGAGGATGCTGCTGTGTTCTGTGATTCTGTGACCTCATTTCCAGAGTGTAGTGACACTGCCGTGTTCTGTGATTCTGTGACCCCATTTCCTTCCAGAGTGGAGGACGCTGCCATTTTCTGTGACCTCATTTCCTTATAGAGTGGAGGACACTGCCCTGTTCTGTGATTCTGTGACCCCATTTCCATCTAGAGTGGAGGACACTGCCATTTTCTGTGATTCTGTGACCTCATTTCCATCATCTAGAGCATCATGACCCTGTGTGGTCCATGAAGACCTTACTGGTTGTGATGTCGGACCACCAATCCCTTTAGTTTTCCTTTTGATTTCTTAACCAGAGCAGAGAGAAGGGTTGATGATGAACAGGATTTGGGAATGTCTGTACACAGCCAGGAGCTGATGGACAGAGAAGTGCAGACTCTGCCGTTCCAGAATCTCCATTTCAGGCTCCTTCCTAATGCCATCCCTAGTGCCGGGAGCAGCTCACCGCTGGTCCTTTAATCTGAGAGGCTCAGTTTGTTCCACCCACACATGACACAGCACCTGCGTATGAGACAGCTCTCAGGGGTCTTCCAAAGCTCCGGGTTAGAAGTGCACCCGATGACTCATCCAAACACAGGCCGTGAGGTGTGTCCTGGGAGGGAATGAGAACACACGCTGACTTGAGCACAGCCCCGGGATTGGGTGGCTGAGGGACCCTGGCAGTTCATCCCCACTAATGCCCTCAGCCTTTCTCCACACACTCTGTGTCTTGGGTGTGACCCGCAGTGTTTGCGGCTTTAATAAGCTGTTCTTCTTCCACGCACAGGGACCTGTGACTCATGCTGTTCACTGCCGTGCTCGTATTATACTAATAAACCATTAGTAACGTGGATGCCCATCTGTCGGCGAACAGTTAGGTAAATTATAGTGCCGCTGTTCGGTGGAATCTTTTGTAATATTAAACATAACCATAGAGAACATTTGCTAAGTAGAAGAAACAGTCTGTATAGTTTTGCCAACTTATGCATTCTTGCCTCTGCCAAAGAACAGTGCATACACATGTGTGTATTATGTATGCACCACTATTTATGAAGCTACCTTTTTCATTTATACTTTTGTGTTTTCCCAAAGCTATATTTTAATTTTTAAGAGTGCTGTGTTTTTGAAAAAGTACCTTAGAAATTGTTTTGGAAATTCATGAGGTAGATAAGAACCTGAATCTTCCACCAACATACGCAAATCGAGCCTTGAAATCTAACTACTGACGTGAGCTGGACCCCACAGATCACAGTCCGTGGATTACCAGGGATTAACTTGGCTGTAACTGTCCCCTCATATTTCTGAGTCGTTCATCCCTAACCAGAGGATAAAATGACACAGTGTCCAGTGGAAACAACACCCACACTGCGCTGTGCCCAGCTTGTTTTGCGCCCCTGTGGTTTGCGGCTCCAGCTGCCTGGACTGATCTAAGGCAAGGAGAGACACGTGGGTCCCAACAGTTGCATCGGGCATTAACTCCATCTCCTGCTGGTGGCTCACGTTAGTACTCCTGAGGCAAAGGGTCCACCTACCTCTACCCTGACCATGCTAACCAAACAGACCCAGTGACAAGCTGGAAGGGTAAGAGGGGTTTCAGGCTGTACATGGTCTGAAAGATGCGAAAGTGTTTGGCTGGTACGCTGTCCCCCTTTAACTTAGTGGCAGAGAGAAGGGGCATGTGGGTTCCCCGGGCTGCTCCTGGGACTCCAGGGATCGTTCAGAGCAGCTGAGAGAGAGCCTTGCAGAGCCATTGTGTAAATTCTGCCACAGACGAAGCAAACAACAGAAATGCCCCCTTCTGTGCTTCCAAAGAGAGGAGGTAAGAACCTCTCAGTCCCTCGTGGTTATCCTGGCTAGCAAGGGGTCCCTTAAGGTGATATGTAGTTTAGCTTTTATGTCTATCAAGCACATGGATGATGCAGAGGCATCAAGGTAGTGACAGTCACAAAAAAGACGCAGTCATCTGCTCAACTGTCCACCCATGCTTGCCAAGAGCTCTCCCCATGGCCCGTGCTTACAGCATGGGATCAGACAGGTAAGGACTAAGGTCTCACAGAGCTCGTATTTCAGTGACGGGAGACAGAAATTACAAGTCATGATTTTATAGTGATATAACAACCACCCTGGGCTAGACATTAATGGCTTGGTGGTTAAAAGCTCTGGCTGCTCTTCCCAGCACCCATATTATGGCTACGACCATTTGTAACTCCACTTCCAGAGGATCCGTTGCTCTCTTCTGGACTCTGCAAGCCTCAGCACGTGCACAGCACACAAGACACACGTGAGTGCAAACACCATGTCCATAAATACTCAGGGCTTCTCTGGGTAGCAGTCATGGCTGTCCTGGAACTCACTCTGTAGACCAGGCTGGTTTCGGACTCAGAGATCCACCTGCGTCTGCCTTCCAAGTGCTGGGATTAAAGGCGTGCGCCACCACCGCCCAGCAATACTCAAGATTTAAAAGAAATAAAACAACACACTGGGAAGGAAAGTTACGGAAAGTATAAGTATTTGGTTCATATGTAAGGCCCCAAATTCCCACCAGGAGCCCACGAAAGGGGAAAAATATGAGGGGCTCTTTCACCAAAAGCATTATCATTCAGATACTCAAATGGAGCCTCTTCATTTGTGTGTGTGTATGAACATGTGTGTGCGTGTGTATGAACACGCGTGTGTGCATGTGTATGAACACATGTGTGCGTGTGTATGAACACATGTGTGCATATGTATGAACATGTGTGTGCGTGTGTATGAACATGTGTGTGCGCGTGTGTATGAAATGCATCCTACTCATGTGGCTACACTGTGGCTCTCCCCGTTAGCTACATTTGTTTCTTCTGACATTTCAGATATGTATATTAGTCTGTTCATGACATCATTTGTAAGCAACAAAGATTTATGTGCCATGGTGGTGGAGGCTGGGAGCTGAGATCACGGCACCAGTAGATGTGAACTTTGTTGAGAACTCTTTATAGCTGTTTCCTCAAGTGCAGGGAAAGAGGGTAAGTCTTCCTAATGTCACTCATGAAGGTGGAACCCTCATGACCACATTTTCCAGAGTTTTTCCAAATATGGCTTCTAATACATGGTTTTGGTAGGGATGGGAGATGTTAATATTCAAATCATAATTGTGTGATTGGACCTGTCTCATCTCTCTGAATGGCACAGGAGGGTTGGTTCATGTGTGAGGCTGAGAGAGACAGAGAGACAGAGACAGAGAGAGAGAGAGAGAGAGAGAGAG
>NC_022027.1:56430683-56436983 GCF_000317375.1 Microtus ochrogaster | reverse complement strand
TCAAAGGAGTACTGGGGTCCTATGTAGAACAAGAAGATAGAGGAGATCAGAATGGATGTTTCCTAGCCCGCTTTCTCCCTCCCAGATTACAACCTATGAACTCATGTCAGAGAATTCTGGAGAGAAGCGGCGGGCCAGGCTATCTGTGCCCTGAGAACCACAGGGCTGAAAGCAGTGTGAGCAGGCAGGGTCATGTGTGTTTCCAGTATAATAAACACTAGAACTATTCGGTGATAAAACAGAGACAGGTAGGAGGGGGCATTAGCCGATTTAGTGCTGGATTTTATTTCTGCAGCTTCTAGGTACCAGCTAAATGTTGATATCTGCACTTTCAGCATTGGAGAGGCAGAGACCCACACCCTCAGCACAGGTCTGCCTTCTTGAAGGAGCCTCCCTAAGAACCAGAATAGTAACAAGGACGGGGCATTGGCTTCGCCTGAAGGTGAGGGGTGGGGGAGAGCAAGACGCAGAAGCCACACAGGAGCCGGAGAAAAACAAGAACACAGAGAGAGAGAGAGAGAGAGAGAGAGAGAGAGCAAAATTGTCCTGACACAAACATATGGGAGAAAGAATTACCAAGGATGATGGCGAGTTCATTTTGTGTTGGCCATCTACTGGTGGTCATGGAGTCTGCCCTTAAGAGCGGTTTGTTTCCCCTTTGAGACTCCCTTGGAGAAACCTAAATTTTCATTTGCAAGTGTCTATCCCTTGGAGATGTATCCACCCCTACCCGGAAGCTATGTGTCTGCTTCCTTCGGCTCCAGGACCCCACTTGGTGCAGACCTGTGCAGTCTGATCCATGCTTCCAGTTGCTGTGAGTGCACATAGGCCATGCTGTGCGTAGGTCTTCCTTCCTTGGGGTCCTCCATCCCCTCTGGCTCCTGTGCTCTTTCTGCCTCTTCTTGCACAGAGTCCCTGAGTCCAAAGGGGAGTGGGCAGGGGGGGGGGTGGAGACGCCCATTTAGGGCTGAGTGTTCCAAGGTCGCTCACTCTCTGCACGTCGTCTGGCTGTGGGTCTCTGCGTTTGTTCCCATCTTCTGCAAAAGGAAGCTTTTCTGATGATGGTTGAGCAACGCATGGATCTAGGAGTGTAGTCATCTAAGATTCTTAGTAGCGTGTATGTAAATGCACATGTGAATATGAATACATATGGATACGTCTGTGCATCTCTGCATCTGCATGTGTATTTATATGTATATGAACATAGACTTTCAGATATGGATTTATGAATGCATAACGAGTGTATGCACATATGGATGCAAGTGTATGTGTGTGTACTCTTCATACATGTACTTGTATGAATATGTACAGAGGTATGTGTGCATGTGGATGAATATGTGTGAATGTGAGTTATATACGTGTGTATGTATGCATGGGCATATGCATATGTAAGTGTGCACATAGACATAAATGTATGTGTGTGCATTCATACATGTATGCGATATGTGCACATGCGTGTGTGAACGCATGCATAAATGTATGTGGGTGTATGTGCACGTGTATGTATGCACATGAATATTGGCCTGGCTAGTTTTATGTTAACTTGCCACAAACTAGAGTTATTTGTAAGGCGGGAACCTCAATTGAGGAAATGCCTCCATTACATCCAGCTGTAAGGCATTTTCTCAATTAGTGACTAGAGGGAGAGTCCAGCCCATTGTGGGTGGCGCCATCCCTGGGCTGGTGGTCCTAGGTTCTATAAGAAAGCAAGATGAGCAAGCCAGTAAGCAGAACCTCTCCATGGCCTCCACATAAGCTCCTGCCTCCAGGTTCCTGCCCTGGTTGAGTTCCTGTCCTGACTTCCTTCAATGATGAACAGTGATGTGGAAGTGTAAGCCAAATAAACCTTTTCCTCCCCAAGATACTTGGGTCATGGTGTTTCATCACAGCAATAGTGACCTGGAATAGAATATTAACATGTGTTGTAGGAAGGCCACTTGGTCATTCTGGCTGCTCAGTAGCTCAGACCCAAAATAACCACACATAAACTGTAGTAATTAAATCACTGCTCGGCCAGTTAAGTGTATTGCTAGCTAGCTCTTACATCTAGAATTAACCCAGCTCCATTATTTTATATTTTACCATGAGGCTCACGGTCTACTGAAAAGGTTTCAGCGTGTCTGTCTCTGGCGGCGGCTCCATGGTTTCTCTCTCCTCTGCCTCCTTTCTCCCAGCATTCAGTTTAGTTTTCCCCACCTAGCTAAGTTCTGCCCTGCTGTAGGTTCAGAGCAATCCTTTATTAACTAATGGTATTTACAGCATACAGAGGGGAATCCCACATCAAACATGTGTGCATATGCAAGCATGTGTGTATATATATATGTGTGTGTGTGTGTGAATGCATATGTTAATACGTGTGTGTACATGTATATATTGTGTTTGTGCATGTTTCTCCCTCAGGACGTATCTTCAGATTCAGAGCTTTGTCAAAGCTTTGGTGCTCTGGTCTGGGATCTCAACTGTCAGTTCCCAGTGGGTAGCAGAGGAGTCAGCAGCCAGGCCCACAGTCTTGTATCCCCCTCACGGCTGCTGTCAGCACTCTAGAGCTAGGAGAAAGTGCAGTGATGGCTGATGAGCTGGTGACAGGCCCGGGAACAGCTGGACTGGGAGGACATGTCTGTCAGGGTGGGCAGCTCCCCCAGAGGAAGGCAGCGAGGGTGGGGAGGTGAGGAGCCCTTCTAACAGGGGAGTGAGGACAAGCCGTCAATCGCCACCAGCAGGTGACACCTGTGGTGGTGTCTGTCATGGCTTTCTTTTCTCCTACGCAGAATGCATGAGTCAGGCAGCAGAATAGACATCCGTGCCAGGCCTTTCATGGGCCGGGGCAAATGCTCATTGCTGCCTTCAACACAGGAAACCTGGAGCTGGAGATGGGCTGCTTGCTTAGCATGCTCAAGGTCCTTGGTTCTATCCACAGCACTTAAAAAATGCAAAGCAGGAGAAAAATAGTGTCTAAAAGCTTCCCTTGTGTTGTGTCTTCACCAGAGAGAGAGGGGAGAAAGGGGGAGAGAAAGGAAGACAAAGAGAGAGAGAGAGAGAGAGAGAGAGAGAGAGAGAGAGGAGGGAAAGAGGGAGGGAGGGAGGGTGGGAAAGAGAGAGGGAAGGAGGGAGGGAGTTATTTTAACCATTTGAATTTGTGTTTTCTGGACTCTTCAGTGGTGATAATTTGTTTTCCTCAATGTCTAACTATGTAGGATAGCTTTCAAGTGACATTTGCCGTTCTCAAATCTCTTAGTGAGACATCTTCTCAAACCTGCACGACGGCACCATTATAATTGTGTCGGTGATTACCCGGCAGTAGTGCCCAGATGTGAGCTCCAAAGCACCAGCACCTCTCAGGAACTTTGTAGCAATGTGGTCCCCAGGCCTCTTCTGGGTCCAGCTGACTCAGAATGCACTGTTTGCTCTTGTGGTTTCTGCACTGTTTATAGGTACATAAAAACCTGTGTGTATGACAAGAAAGTACGAGAGAAACTGTCTAAGGAGATAAAAGGGGACTAACAGGAGGGAGAGAGGCAGAAAAAGGAAGGGAGAATGTGTTCAACATATACCCATGTGGAAGATTAAAAAATTAATTTTAAATCCAGGGTTTGGGGAGGCAGCTCACGTGGCTAGATTTCTTGCCTAGCATGCATGGAGCACTGTAAAACAGGCAGCGTTGTTCTGAGGACTGTAATCACAGCTGCTGGGCAGCAGAAGAAAGGGCAAAGGTCATCCTCTGCCACAAGTGGAGTTTGGGCCAACCTGGGCTACAGGAGACACATTCTCACCACAATGAATAGCAAATTAACCAGTCTTGAGCTCGGCTGAAAAACATGACAGATTGCAGGAAAAAAATCCTACTGCGGCTGATCTTTTTAAAAAGTCCCCTCGCTTGTGTTTGCTGGTCGATGCCAAGCAGCAGTGAGGGTTTAGGAAACACTAGAGAAACAAAGTAAACATACTTATTTAGGCAGCTGTGAGAGACTATGATCTCAGGGAAACCAAGTGGAACAGTCAGAAGCCCTGGAAATAGGAGGAGCGGACACCTCCGCCACCCTGGTCCCGGGGCTTGACTCTAGGTTTGCTTCCTGTCTCGTAGCTGATCCCACTACCGGACAAAGGCCCTTACACAGAGGGTCCCTCAGATGGAACCACGCCTGCAACAGCAGACATGTCATGAGCTCCAGGACGGCGACGGGAAGACCTGTCGGTCTGTGAGGCAGAGCAGGAGACAAGAGTTCCATGGGTTACAGAAGTGTGTGATGGAGTACACCCGGATAAGGCCCAGCCCTCTGAGGAGCGCTCACGGGCTGGTTGAGGGAGCAGACAGACTTACCGTTAGTCTGTCAGTCTAACTGTGCAGTCCCGAGAAGGTGGAGATTGAGGGGGTGGAGAATTGAGGGAGGCAGGAGCCGGATTCAAAACAGAGCCAATAACCAGCCTGAGTTGTAGAATTTTAGCAATAGCTGAAACTTACGGGATAAGAGGGGCTACTCTCAGAATTGTATCAGATTGTATTATATTGTAGCTTTTGAAACAGAGTCTCAACGTAACTATCTGACAAGTTGGAAGCCAGCCTGGGCTACCGATAACATTCAGCTTTTGGTCCTCCTGCCATTACCTTCCCAGGAGTGGGGTTACAGGCATAAGCTCCCCTGCCCCTTTATCAACACAGAACACTCTTCTAGATTCAGAATTTTATATCATATATAACTTACATAAGAGTCCCACGAAGTACAGACTGTCCTTAGACTCATTGCGCGGAGCTGGTTACCATGGTGCTGGGGATTGGTAACTTGCTCCTTTACCTCCCCGGTGGATCCTCACTTGGTCGTCTGGCATTGATATTTGTGTTCACATCTGAACATGCATTGTGAGCCTCGGCACTCCAGGAAAAGTCAGGGATAACAGAACACAGTCAGTCGTGCATGGCCCTCAGGGAGCTGCAGACCCCGCCCCTGCTTTTCCCAGAGGGATTAAGGACTTGCCTTCTGGTTGCCTGCAGAAGACTCAGCTCTGGGGCACCTGGATTCCCAGTACTGTCTGAGCCGCCCGGGGTCAAGCCTCCATGATCAACTGGTCCTGCTGGTGCCTTTCCCTGCAGGCAGAGCTGGACAGTGTCAGAAGCTTGGCTCTCCCTGGATCCCACATAACTGTGGATTTCCCCTCTATCTAAGGAGATAAAGGCCAAGGCGGGCCTTTGCTGTTTCTCAGCCTTCTCTGACAGGGTAAAGGCCTGTACATTGTAAAGATTTCCAGAAGGGAACTCTGTGGGGGTTTGGAGAAGTAAACATGGGGATGCAGGCTAGACGTGACCTTTCCCATGCCTTTGGAAGGCTCAGTGCCCCTCCACCTGGAGGAGAAGCCTTTGCAAGCTCCTGGACTCTGTTCTCTCAGCTTTCCTCCCATGGAGCCTTGACACTGGCCCACGACTGGCTATCAGGGTGCTGGGTGTGCCAGTCACCTTAGAGGCTGATCTTGGAGGGGCTATGCCTCACAATGAGGCTGAGCACAAACTCTAGCTCCAGGTTGTCACGTTGAACCCTGTCTCTGCCACTTGCTTGTCCCATGCCAGAAGAAAGTTGCTTTATGATTGGGCCTCAGTTTTTCCTTGGTGAGATAGACGGGGATGTGACTTTCAATACATTGTTACAAAAGCAGTCCTGGGAAGAGTAGCCGCTATGGTGCCGCGTGTGGTGGGTTGGAAAAGTAGTCTTTGGAATCCACCTGCCTAATTGGGTCAGAATCCCAGTTCCACCTAAGATGTGACCTCTAGAAAGAACCTGACCCTCCAGATTTCAGCTTCTACTTCTGAAAACTTGGCATGATGGTACCATGCCTTCCAGGAAGAGGACTCAAGCAGTCAGGAATGTCATTTGGCCTAATGCTGTACGGAGCAGTGCTGGAACAACGGGGCTTCCTGAACCACTTCCAGCCCACTAGAGCTGAGGTGGAGGGAGTCAGGCCATAGCTGCTCTCTGGCTGGTCCAACAAGGTTGCCCTCCCACCTAGACAAGGCAGCTTCAAGGCAGGTGAGCAACTGAGACGTTGAGTTGTTCGGTAAGACCGGAGTCCATGCTGACGTGTGGAAGAGGGGCCACAAAGAATCCCGCCACCTTGAGCATCTGTTAACAAGACTAAGGTCTCGCGAAAAGAAGCCCAGCTCCTTGGTAACCAACTGGCTTTTGGCACACATTAAACCAGAAGCAAAATATCGCTGTACTTGGTAGGATACACCTGTCTTATTTAGGATTCTATCGCTGTGATAATCACCACGACCAAAATCAACATGGGAGGAAAGGGTTTATTCCAGGCAGG
>NC_022027.1:56429701-56430278 GCF_000317375.1 Microtus ochrogaster | reverse complement strand
GCTGCTCTCTGGCGGTGGAGGAAGGCTGCCCTCTGGCTTGCTCAGTATGCTTTCTTATACAACTCAGGACCACTTGCCCAGAAGCAACCTAATCCACAATGAGGTCCCCCAGTGTCAATCATTAATTAAGAAATTACCCCACAGGCCAACCTGATGGAAACATTTTCTCAATTGAGGTTCCTTCTTCCAAAATGTCTAAGCTTGTATCAAGATGACAGCCCAAACAGCCCACAGTCTATAATCTCAGAACTCCAGAGGCAGAATCAGGAAGATTGCTACAAATTTAAAGTCAGGCTAGGCTACAAAGTTCCATGCCAACCTGAGCTGTAGAACAAGGCCCTGCCTTAAAAACACAAAAACTAACAAAGCAAATATCTGAAGTGTATAATCTGTAGTCGTTTAGGTGCCTCTCCTTCGCCTTCTGTGAGTTTTCGAAATCTCTCAGAGGCCATCCACCCTCTTTGGATTCCCAACCAGCCAGTTACATACTTTGCCTCACTGGAGATTTGTAGTAATCATTCAATAATAGAAGAGAAAATTGTAAATGAAACTATGGAGTCCAGATTAGGAACTCCAC
>NC_022027.1:56412991-56429123 GCF_000317375.1 Microtus ochrogaster | reverse complement strand
AAGTCTATCTGTCCATACTCCCAAGTTAATATTTAGAATTCGCTGTTTAAACGTGAAATTGCGACATTTGGAGACAGTCTGCTTCTAGTTTAAACAGACTTGATTCTAGGGCCTTTACCGCCATTCCCCAATTATAACCACGTCCTGCTTCCTCCCATGTATGGCATCATACGCCTGTTTTCATGTTCTAATCTTTATGCCGACCCTTCAGGTCGCACCTTAATGTTCTGACCATGTTTTCTTGTTTTCCAAGAGAGGCAGCGAATGGACACAGACCCCAGGCGGACTCCGACTTGTGATCCTCCTGCCGGAGCCTCTCAGGTGTCGGGATTGCACACCAGGGGTGGCCCATAGGTGGTTCACTGTTCCTCCTTTGGTTATTTTAGGTCATTTCCAATGTCTCCTTATCAGGCCCCTGTAAGTGTGCATTTACCGTGTTTCAGCATTTGGATTTCTTCTTGGGAGATTGTTTCTGGAAGTGGAAATATTGGTCTAAGCAGTATGTACATTTTTATCCGCTAGATGCCTGGCTGGGCCATTTTTCTGAGGAATTATACTTAGCTATTTCATCATTAGTGATTAATGACCATCTTCTTTTCATATTGTGTTAATTTTCCCATTAATTTAATAGCAAAATATGTGTTCCTGGAAGCTTTAGTTTTTTTTTTTAATTTATTTATTTATTAAAGATTTCCGTCTCTTCCCCGCCACCGCCTCCCATTTCCCTCCCCCTCCCCCAATCAAGTCCCCCTCCCTCCTCAGCCCGAAGAGCACTTAGGGTTCCCTGACCTGTGGGAAGTCCAAGGAACCCCCACCTCCATCCAGGTCTAGTAAGGTGAGCATCCAAACTGCCTAGGCTTCTACAAAGCCAGTACGTGCAGTAGGATCAGAAACCCAGTGCCATTGTTCTTGAGTTCTCAGTAGTCCTCATTGTCCACTATGTTCAGAGAGACCGGTTTTATCCCAGGCTTTTTCAGACCCAGGCCAGCTGGCCTTGGTGAGTTCCCAATAGAATATCCCCATTGTCTCAGTATGTGGGTTCACCCCTTGCGGTCCTTAGTTCCTTGCTCGTGCTCTCTCTCCTTCTGCTCCTGATTTGGACTTTGAGATTTCTGTCCGGTGCTCCAATGTGGGTCTCTGTCTCTGTCTCCTTTCATCGCCTGATGAAGGTTAATATTCAGGAGGATGCCTATATGTTTTTCTTTGGGTTCTCCTTATTTAGCTTCTCTAGGATCACTAATTATAGGCTCAATGTCCTTTGTTTGTGGCTAGAATCCAAATATGAGTGAGTACATCCCATGCTCCTCTTTTTGGGTCTGGCTTACCTCACTCAGGAAGCTTTAGTTTTTAAGAAGGCCAAGCTTGCCTGTCTTTCCTTCTTGGTCTTCTCTAGTTGCTTTCGCCTTAGCTAGTTGTCTCTTTCCACACACTGTGAACATGAGAACATGTGTGTATGGGAGCACTGGTCCCTGCTGGCCTGGCTCATGCTGTAGAGTAACTGGGCACCTCTGGCACAGAGATGGGGGCCAGTGCTTCGAATGTAAGAGGGGCAGCAGATGGCAAAGATGAGTGCCCGGGGAGGTTCAAGAGGGCCAAAGGAAGGAGCCCTAAGAGGAAACGAGGAGAGGATGAGGAGGAGGAGACGGGTCAGTGTGTCAGAAGAGAGGCAGCGTGGCAACAAAAACTAGTTGCTTACTCAGAGGTAGGAGAAAAGAAGCGAGAAGACGCAGGAATATTTTGAGATGTGCGAATGTGCGTCACCTGGACCCGACCTCAGAGGAGCTTGTCCTGCTGGGGGGTGGGGTCAGGACGGTGGAAATGCCGCAGAATCTCTGAGGAGAAGGCGAGTGGAAAGCAGAGGTCCGTGAACTGAAGGAGACTGGTCTTGTCACTTGGTCAACAACTCTACGCACGATGGTCCCCACTGAGAAAACAGCAAAGCAATGGATGAATTTGGAACTGAACATTTTTAACCCTCGTGCAGTCCCATTATCCCAAGTCTGTGATGAGCTGGCTTTGTACATCATATCAGCCAGCAAGCAGAACCATGAAGGATGATGTAGGAAATGAGGCTTGTTCCTGACTAAGAATTAGACCTTAAGCACCTGGGATCCGGTAGAGAAGGCTGTGCACACAGTGTGATTTTGTGTCTGGTATTGGCTCCAAAGATGCTTTAGATGGGCAGATAACACAGATGTCCTGAGGAAGAGAAGAGACTAGGCTTGTGAAGACAATGGGTCCCCCACTTTCCTGTCCAGCCTTGAGGGTGGGGGAAATGGAAGTCTGTACCCTTTGTCAGAGGAATACCACAGCCGGTCCCAGAGGGAAGAGCTGGAGGCTCAGACACTGCACAAGGACAGTCTGACAAGATACAAAAGCCTCAGAAGCACACGACAGGTGATCTTTTAAGCATAAAAGTGGAAGCGGCCAAGCTGGGAAGATGGCCACGATGAAGGTGCTTCCCATCAAGCCAACAAGGTTGGGTGCCATCGGCCCCCACAAGTTCTCCTCTGACCCCCACATGAATGTTGTGGCAACTCCATTCTTCCTAGCCCCATAAACAAATGCATAAATGTAAGTTTGAAAACTGTCTAAATAACCATTAACTCAACTCCTTTTCCTTCTAAGTCTCTTAAGGAAAACAAGAACAGAAAGAGAGCCCTGGGGAACCAGGTGTCACTGTGAGTTGGCACAAAGCCACGACACTGGAGCATCGTCTGTTTCCAAAGCATCTGCTCAATGGAGAGACACAAGGGGCTCCATGAAGCCAACTGTGGGCAAAGCCGGAGCTTTGTACAAGGAAAGATGGCAGCCCAAATGGTACAGTTTGTACCCAAAGTCACCCCCTGTGGAACTGCCCAGATGGAGGCATTTGGAACCCCCCTTTTTTCCTGGCCGTACAAACAAGAGAGCAGAGACCTCCAACCTGCTGCCAGTACTGAGTGTACTGTGGAAACTACACACCGCTGTTCTGTAAGTCACTGCAGTGAGAAGTCTGGGGTGAAAGAAGCAGAAGCCCCCTCCCAGGAGTTTGGCAAGGTAGCCTTAACTTTTTCTTCCTGGCTTGGCACATCCTGGTAACACAGCTTTGCCAAGACATTGAGAACGGCTTCCCTAGACAGCCCCACAGTCAGCACCTGGTCCGAGAGGCCAACCCTCCTGTGGGAACAGCGCAGCTGTGGCTTTAAAAGTCTCTGCGACCCTCAGATCCTCATAAAGCAGCTCCCATACTAACCACCCCATCAAGCATGGCTGAAATAGCACAATGCCAGCTGGACCCTCTGCGAGACACTGAGAGGCCATGCCCTCTTGGTTCTGAGAAAGCCAGCTGACGTGCCTGATGTGTGGGCTGCCACCTTCATCTCTACCTGGCCTCTGACTCGATCCAGGTTCTGTGCAGCTGATGCTGGCTGTGTACTCTGACTTCTGCTCTCCCTGCCTCTAACGCCCAACTGCTGTCACAGACATGGTCATGCGTGCAGCCTTATGAGGTACTGGGCTTCCAAGACTTTGTGACACATTTGGAAGACTCTACCAACTGGGCTACAGCCCAAACCTTACTTCACTTCAAACACGAGATCAACACACACTAGGAACTAGACGGCCAAGACCCTCCCCCATAAGCCCAGAGGGCCAGGTGACCTGGGAGAGGGTCGAATTTTAGTCAGGTACGAACCTCATGTGTTTTACCACAGGCATGTAATCAAGCTACACAGGAAAGTGGGATCATTTGATAGGACTTGGATTTGAAGGATTTGGGAGAACATTCTCAGAACCATAGAAGCTGGCCTCTCATGGCCTCTACTCCATGGCTCTCCCTTTTCCTTCTCTGTGGTTTCCTTTTCCTTCTGCCTCCCTTTGCTTCTCTCTGCCCTTCATTCTTGTTCTGGGTACACAGACACAAATACCCAGAGACAGGCCGGTAACTAGGCTGGGGACCAAGTGGAGAGATGGTGCCTGGGGGACCGGTTGATCAGCACACCACAGTATGTTGTTGCAGCAGGGGGACAGGAGGAGCGTGCTGGTGGCTGAGGCGGGAACAGAATCACCTGATGGTTTCTTTCTCCTTTGTTTCTCATTTTCCTTACCCGTCACCCCCCTTTCAGAACTTTGCTGTGACTGGATTGTCTCTGAAGAAGGGAGGACCCTAGGAGTCCCAGGGTGGCTTGACGTCATCTCTCACGCCAGCTCTGGACCCTGCCTTCCTGGTAAAGAAGATATTCTAGGTGTCTACATACCCTAACTTCCTCACTGCCCAGAAGAACCCAGAGCAGTTTCAAGCGTCCAGCCAGGTACCCACCCTCTTGTAATTAGAGCTAGTGAGGACTGGGTGATGCTGGCCTGTGGATTTTTCTGCAGTTCTTCTAGATGCAAACCTGCTACTTTTAAGTCATTTTCTGGCTCGCTGCAGTTTGTGCTGTTTTTCTCTCATGCCCCATTCACGCCAGTGCCTGCCCAGGGTCCTAAAGGAGTCGGGAATGCAGGTTGGCTCCTGCTTTCCAGTTGAATTTATCATGCTTCCTCGCCCTTAAATCACAGGGGTCCTTCCAATAGCAGATCCTAATCCTGTCCCAGCTGTTTCCTGAAGGAGCTAATTGTCAAGATTAGAACCAGCTCTTAAAGGAGGGGCTTGGAAATGCTGGCCGTGTGGTTGTCAATTCTACAAAAGGGTGCTGAGCTCCATGTTGCTGTGAGACCACAGGTGGTGTCATGGGGTAGCTGTCAGTTTGGCTTTGCTACAGAAATTCTCACAGTAATTCGGGGTCAGTTCTTCCTGCCATGCCTTACCTTTCCAGTTCAGCCACCAAGATGGCACCTTCACAGAATTGGTGGCTGGACCTAGAAGAGTTTCCTACAAGCCCGGGACCACAGGATGAGTTCACTGCCAGCAAATCAAAACCATACGGCACTCAAGGAGCTGCCCTCAGAATGTGCTGGCTTAGTAATCCAGGGAATTGCTGTTTGTCAAAACATTTGGGGCTTATTAGCAAATCCAGGACATCTCGATTCATTTTGAAATCTACTGTCAGACAAACCACGGTCCTGTGGGTCACAGGGAGGCGTCTTTGCTCTGTCCACTAAAGTTTTTCGTCTAAGTAATCTGTTTACTAACTGTGACCACCTTGGGGTCTGCCTAGGACCCAGGTTTGTCTTTAAGACACCTGGTCCATTGTGCCTCTGCATAAGTGAAGTCCCACCAAGCCTTAGTTCAGGCACATTGTGAAGGAACACGCATTAGCTGCTTCTATTTTCAGAAAATTAATGAACGACTCTAGTTATGGTGAAACAGCCATGCAGAGCAAGGGTCAGTTTGCTCTTTTAATCAGGAAACCTTGCCAAGTATTTACTAAAATAGGGCAGAGTCCTTGTAAAAGTATAAATAGTTTTGTTTCTTATTTAAAATAAAAAGGTCCCTGACACCTTATATGGTCTGCTCCTTTGATAGCACTCAGGGGTTTCTATAGCAGGATTCCTATTGTGGCTTCTGCTAAGAAAAAAAGAAGAGAAACAAAATCATAGCATAAGGTTCAAGAAAAGTGATGATTTGGGTGAAGAATTATAGAAGAGTGCAGAATAAACTAAGTAGTGCCATCTCTGGAGGAAGGAGCCATCTCTGGAGGACGGAGCCATCTCTGGAGGACGGAGCCATCTCTGGAGGACAGAGCCATCTCTGGAGGACGGAGCCTTCTCTCTCTGGAGGACTGAGCCATCTCTGGAGGACAGAGTCGTCTCTCTCTGGAGGACGGAGCCATCTCTGGAGGACAGAGTCATCTCTCTCTGGAGGACAGAGCCATCTCTCTCTCCGGAGGATGGAGCCATCTCTGGAGGATGGAGCCATCTCTGGAGGAAAGAGCCATCTCTGGAGGAAGAAGCCATCTCTGGAGGACGGAGCCATCTCTGGAGGACGGAGCCATCTCTGGAGGGCAGAGCCATCTCTGGAGGGTGGAGCCATCTCTCTCTGGAGGACAGAGCCATCTCTGGAGCACGGAGCCGTCTCTCTCTGGAGGACGAAGCCGTCTCTCTCTGGAGGATGGATCTGTCTCTGGAGCACGGAGCCACTTCTGGAGGACAGAGCCCGTGGCCGTGCATGTGTGCACAGAGGCCACAAGAGGTGGGCTGAGCTAGGTTGTTGTTCTTCCTCACAGAACCTTAATTGCTCTGTTCTCCCTCTTTCCCCAGAGATGAACTCAGGCTGCTTACTCAGCTCCAAGGCTATGTTCCTCTTAGGCTGATCACGGGAGTCTTAGGAACAGGAATGTGACCCGATTCTGGGCAGTGACAAGTGGGGGTTTGACGGGGGGGGGGAGGGCAGGAGGTGAGGGTTAGGGGTCTGGGAGACATTCTTGCTCCTAAGGAGAACCAAGAACAGGCAGACGATTCTTCCCTTGATTGTCACGTGTGGGCACGGTTGTGGGGGAGTCTCTTGCTTTCGGGAGAGAAAGAAGGTTGGGCAAGGTGATTGTGAGAATCGGTGAGAATGAAGCCCCTTTGGATCACATCTGGAGCCCACCTGGCTTTGCGTTTCTTGCTCTCTGAAATAAGTTTCCTTAATTCCGTTTGAGTAGGAATTCCAGCTGCCAAAGCCTCCAGACTGGCCTAATGCAGCTTGCACACCCTCATGAAGGCTTTTCATCCATCTTCCTGCCACACTGCCCTGAAAACTTCACCAGTAGCATGAGTGTTTCCTGGACTGTTGCATGGGTTCACCACACATGCTCCTACATACCACATGTAAGCAGTAACTGGGACCATCAAGATAACTGGTAAGGGACAGGGTTGGTGATGAGGAGCCACGATAGTGGGTCTTATCAAGAGTCAAACCTCTGAGCAATCCCTCAGAAACAGAAGTCACGATACAAGTGTGATGTGGGAGTGTCATATATCAATCTGTTGATTTCATTGGTTAAGGAATAAAGAAACTGCCTAGGCCCCTTGATAGGCCAACCCTTAGGTGGGTGGAGTAAACAGAAGAGAAGGCTGGGAGAAAGAAGTTGAGTCAGTGAGTCGCCATGGTTCTCCCACTCCAGGCAGATGCAGGTTAAGATCATTCCTGGTAAGCCAGCTCATGGGCTACATAGAATAATAGAAATGGGTTAGATCAATATGTAAGAGCTAGCCAATAAGAGGCTGGAACTAATGGGTCAGGCAGTGATTAAAAGAATACAGTTTCCGTGTAATTATTTCGGGTATAAAGCTAGCCGTGCAGGCGGCAGGGTGCTGGGGACGCAGCCCCGCCGCTCTTAATTCAACACAAGTGTAGGCTTTATTGTTCCCAATCCCCCAACTGGGATCTCAAGTCTTATAAAAATCTCCTTTGCCAGGGTGGTTTGGAAGAAAATGGTCCCCAAAGGGAGTGGCACTATTAGAAGGTGTGGCGGTTTGGATGTAATTGGCCCCATAATCTCATAGGGAGTGATGCTATTAGGAAGTGTGACCTTGTTGGAGCGGTGTGGCTTTGGAGTGGAGGGGGGCTTTGGGGTCTCTTTTGCCCAAGCTTCCCTCAGTGTGACTCTCCATTGACTTCCTACTGCCTGCAAGGGGAAGTGCTCTCAGCCCCAGCACCACGCCTGCCCACAGGCTGCTTTGTCTCCATCACGATGGTAATGGACTGAACCTCTGAAACTGCAAGGCACCCCAATAAGATTGTGTGGTCATGGTGTCTCTTCACAGCAATAAAAAAAACCCGCTAAGACAGGGGGTGTGGCCTTATTGGAGTAGGTGTGGCCTTGTGGAGGAAGTGTGTGATTGTCAGGGCTTTGAGGTCTCCCTATGCTCAATCTACACACAGTGACACAAACCACTTCCTGTTGCCTGTGGATCAAGATGTAGAACTCTCAGCTCCTTCTCCAGCAGCATGTCTACCTGCACACCGCCATGTCCCGCCGTGATAATGGACTAAGCCTCTAAAACTGTAAGCCACTCCAATTAAAATGCTTTTCTTTATAAGAGTTGCTGTGGTCATGGTGTCTCTTCACAGCAATAGAAACCCTAAGACATTTACCTTTGGTGAAAAGTTTAAAAACCATTGTATTTAAATGAAAAGCTTACATGAAGATCAGAGAGTAAAACCACTGGCCAGCCTTACAGACCAGGCAGTGGTGACACACCTTTAATCCCAGTAGTCACACTAGTTACCATAGAAACCAGGCAGTACATGACTTTAATCACAGTGGTACACGCCTTTAATTCCAGAACTTGAGAGGACTATAAGACGGGAGGAGACAGCTCTCACACACAGTCTCATTCTGAGATTCCTGGAGGCAGGATCGCCATTTCAGACTGAAGTTGAGGTAAAAGCCAGTGTCTGACTGTTTTGCTTTTGGATCTTCAGGTTGAACCCCAATTTCCCTGAGGTTTTATTAATCATGCATCAATGAAGTCTGTTATGTACAATATGAATATTCATGCTGTTGTTTTCCCAATAATTAGATCTCAACTTTTACAGTGTTAACTTGATTTTAAGTTGTCCCTTTTGCAGGGATCAGCTGATATAGCTAACAGCAGATATAACTTTTTCATTTAGAATTTATTTTTGATCCTACTGCACATACTGGCTTTGGGGGAGCCTAGGCAGTTTGGATGCTCAACTTACTAAACCTGGATGGAGGTGGGCGGTCCTTGGACTTCCCACAGGTCAGGGAACCCTGACTGCTCTTCAAGCTGATGAGGGAGAGGGACTTAATCAGGGGAGGGGGAGGGAGATGGGAGGCGGTGGCGGGGGGGGAGGCGGAGATCCTTAATTGAATAATAAAATTTAATAAAAAAAAAGAATTTATTTCTCCCTTATTAAACATCTTTATATAGAATATTCCAGAATAAAACAATGTAGTAAAAATAACTAAAATGAATTCTGTTTTCTTTTCTAAGATTTATTTTTTTAAGGAGTGTGTGTGTGTGTGTGTGTGTGTGTGTGTGTGTTTATGTGGGCGTGTGTGTGTGTGAGTGCAGTTGCCTACAGATGCCAGAAGAGGGTGTCATGTCCCCCTAGGGCTGGAATTGCAAGCATATGATTACCATCCAACACAGGTGTTGGGGACCAAACTTGGGTCCTCTGAAATGCAAGAAGTGCCCTTAGCCTCAGGTTCTTGGCCTCATTAACAACATCAGGTATGGTTCCATCTCCTCAAGGCCAAATTATTTACAGAGTGGCTTGGCATTCCCCTGCTGTTCTTGCCACTACTGTATCAGTGGGTATATCTTACAAGCAGGTTGTTATTATAGCTCACAGTGAGATTGCTGAGGCTACACGGGTCACAGGCCCTGTGGAAATGTCCCACTGTAGTCTGCCTAAGGAACATGACGAGAAATGATTCCTCATGACCGACACAAGCTCTCACCATAGACCAGTACATAACCCACAGCCGGATCATGAGCCTTAGGGGTATCCTATCACACCCCTCCATCCATAACTTGGGGATCTGTGAAGACAGACGAGGGGGCAGAAAGTAAGAGCGATATGGGCAGCAGATGAGTGTAAGGAAACAGCATTTTCCAGACACAACAGAGCATACGAGTTCATATATGAACTCGCAGACTGTGACACGCAAGACCTGGACAAGTCAGCAAGAAATCTCCAGCACAAAAGAGGGGCAGTGGGCACAAAGTCCTACCCTACATAAGAAATGATTCAAAGATACCCGAAAGGAGCGGGAGGGGGACAGTTTCCACCAAGGCAGTGACACACTCTGGGTGGCCCCTGCTCCAGAGATGCTAGACAGCACAAATCGGATTCCATAAATTTAGGTGCTTTCTGTTTGTCCTTTCTTTTTTTTAAAGAAGGAAAGAACATTTAGTTAGGTGGGTAGAGATCAGGGAACCTCTGGGAGGAGATATGATGAAAATGTATGACATGCTCAAGGAATAAATAAAAAGTTAAAGCACGCAGTAACAGTGAGATGCTGAGCCATCTCTTTGTCTGGGAAGAGTGTTTTCTGTCCGAGGAGCAACACGGGTGGATTTTCAGCTCTGTTGTCAATGGCTCTGGATACATGCCGTCCGTCAGTAGGATTTCTGGACTTAACAGTCATTCTAGTCCTGACTTTACAAGGAGCCTCTACACTAGTTTCCACGGTAGCTGCACCATCTGTATGGCTATCACAGGTGCACCAAGTGTTTCTGTTTCTCCAAGTCCTCCCAGGTCCCGGCCAACATCTGTCACGTTTCTTTTCCAGAGAGGGATCTCTCTGTGCTGCTAAGGCTGGCCTTGGACTTAAAATACTCCTGCCTTGAGGTCCGCCGTAACTGGGGTTACAGACCACACACACCTGGTTTACACACACACACACACACACACGTACTTGACATCCTGACAGTTGTGAGGCAATTTCTCAAGGTGATTTCAATTTGCATTCCCCTGATTATCAGTGACAGTGGACAGTTTTTCAGGCACCTGTTGGCCACTTTGCACTCTTTTTTTTTTTTTTGAGAAAACAACGTTTCAAGCACTTAGCCCTATTTTAAATTTAGCCAGTAGTTTGTCTTACTGAAGTTGTTTGAGTTGCTCCTATATTTTGGGAATTAACTCCTTGTCAGGCGTGTGCCTTTTTAACATTTGTGTTTGTGCAGTACCCACCCTTGAAGACTAGTGTTTACAGTAGAGAGGTGCTACTATCCTCTCCCTCCTAATCAGTGGGACCTCTTCACAAAGGATGGAGGGGACTAGAGACACATGACTGGGAAGGTGCTCGGTCCCACACGGCACAGTCATACCACGCATCACTTCTGAAGCTCAGGGAACAATCCGGAAGGCAGAGTAGGAAGGATGTAAGAGCCGGAGACATGGAGGTGGGCTGAGAAATGCCGTCCTGCACACGGCACAGCCATTGCAATTACACTCTCACAGTGCCTGGCCACGCAAAGGGCCTGCCGAAGATGACGCCAGTCAACAGTCAACTGTAAACCGATGAGGAGTCCCAATGGCCCTGGTCGTCCCTGCTGATCTATGGGCTCCTGACGGGTCCAGTGGGGGAGCGGCGTTACCTTCCATTGTATACCCACTAATGAAGCCACAGGGGTCACGGAATAGCTCCAAACCCGTGGTCACACAGACAGCCCTGGTTACGACACACAGTAGCCACAAAACAAAGAGACATGAAAGTGGGAAAGGCATTTGTAGGGAGGAAGGGGAGGGTAATGAGTGGGAGGAAGATGAGGGGAGAGTAATCAAAGCAATCTATATGCCTGAAATTGTCATAGAATAAAACTTAATAAAAGAGTTTTTAAAAACCCAAGCAGAAAACCTCACAAATCATAAACCAAATGCCTGTGCTCCTGTAGTTTAAGCTGCACTGACATCTTGGCCCATGTGACCACTCTCTCCAGAGACTGAACACAGCGCGGTGTGAGCAGAGCTCGGGAAGAATTACTGCTCTATAAACACAAGGAGGCACTGAGTGTCCTTTCCCTCCTCTGTCCTGGAAAGGTACACTGCCTGCCTTGTTTATGTCCTGCACAGTACGACACACACGCCTCGCCCCTCAGTGCGCACAGCCTGACCCTAGATTCACGGCTGCTGGAATTCTGCCCTGTGATGTGAAACCCAACCCCTGAGGCTCATGAGCTGTGCTATCCTGGCCTTTTTTCTGTTGTTACATTTCAGTCCGAAGGAAAGCGAGTAGGAGCCGTAACACAAAGGCTCACGGGACTTCTCCTGTGGCAATCACGTTCTCTCGGGCATCAGTTTGAAAAATGCCTTCCTGTTTGTTATCGTATGATCGTATGAGAAATTCTTAATCCCGGTGAGGTTCTAGAGGCATAAAACACAGAGGAGAAATTTAACAGCTCAAATTACTTTCTCAAATTCATAGTCTGATATAAGGCTGGCCCTTGCACACGGCCCCTTTACTCCAAATATTTTCCCCTCTCCCATGATACCATCTTGGTCTTGCAGAAGCACAAGAAAGCCATGAGTGTGGCTGATCTCTGGGCCACATCCAGTTCTGCTATTAGCATGGTGAACTTGGGAAAGTTGCTAAGCCTGAAGGCCTGACTTGGCTTTTGCACCTATGAAACAGAAATGGTACTGTGTACGTCATTGGGCTTGGAGCTAAAGTGTCAATGCAGCAAAAGCACTAATCACAATGCTTAGCACAAAGCATGGGACTCAGTACTCAAACAAGATGAGCCTTAGTTAAGAACTTGGATCTCAGTGTTGTTGACCGTGTTGATTTAAAATGGCCCACGAGCTCATTTTCCGTCTCCCCAAATCAAAGCAACGGGGGCACAATAAGAAAAGTCCTAAGAACAAGTCAATTGTTCTCCAAATTCCTTGTAACAGTCTTCATTGTCTGGGGTATATGCAAATGTGTGCATACGTGTGTGTGTGTGTGTGTGTGTGTGTGTACACTAATGTGCATGTTCCCTGGATGTCTAGGAAGAAGGACGAAGGGGGTGCCAGGGCTTCAGTATCAGATTTATTAGAATTTCCTTCATGTTAACATTTAGCCTATACCCAGCCAAGAAGTTAGCAATGCAGATTAAAATGCAAAGCACATTTGGAAATTGCCCCAGCTCTTGTGGAAAGTGTAAGAACCACAGACAAAGCCACCCCTGATTTCATGGACTTAGTTCTTGGAGAGGAACAGTATGATTTGGAAGTCAGATTTCTTAGGTTTGCATCATTTGTTTAAAATGCTGCAGGGAAAATAATAATACTACTACCGGGGACAAACAAGCCAGCTGTAGTATTCCAGCACCTGGGCGAACACAGGAAAATGAGAAAGCCAGCGCCATGCGAGACTG
This sequence comes from Microtus ochrogaster, assembly GCF_000317375.1. Classification (NCBI taxonomy): domain Eukaryota; kingdom Metazoa; phylum Chordata; class Mammalia; order Rodentia; family Cricetidae; genus Microtus; species Microtus ochrogaster. Next base: position 56,416,382 of record NC_022027.1, on the reverse strand, counting down.
AGTCTTATTCTAGAGCTAAAGGACAGAACATTTAAAGTAGGGATGATTTACTCTGCCACACAGCACACTCTCACCAAAGCCCAGGGGCGGAGTCACCGCAAGGGCCCCTGGTCCTCAGCCCCAGTGCTATTAAATGACACTTACTGTTTGCTGGATGCCCACAAAAAGGGAATAAACAGGAACTGGTAAAGATTCTTTCACAGGGCAACAATGATCTCTGAAGGACTGCCTCAAGGACCAGGTTGCTCTTGGCCAAGCGGACCGCGGCTTAGCTTCCAGAGAGCTGTGTCGGAGTTCAGCTCTTTCCGGGTGTGTGGCAGTGATGGGGTGCGTGTGAGGGACAGCCACATTGTGAAAAATTTCTTACCTCCCTCTTCTGGGGCAATGAGTGCCCAAGGCCTTAAGATGTAAGGGATGGAAGAAGGGCCACTGGGCCTCTTCCCAAAGCAGATTCCCAGTCTCATCCTATAGGAAGACTACAGCTGCCACTAAACAACAGCTCCTGCTGAAGGAAACCTTAATTTCCACCCAGACAAATAAATGTTTATTGTGTTAGAAGTACTGACTGCTGGCTGCTATGCTGGAGAGATGGTACTTGCTGTCAAACATTAGGATTTGAGTTCGATCCCCTGTACCCTCATAAAAAGCCAGATGTGGTAGCATGTGCTTGGAATCCCATGGCTGGGGAAGAGACAAACAGTTCACTGCAGCTGACCTCTGGCCTCTACACACACACTGACCATACACCCAGACACACAACACCCTGACCACATACACACCGCAAGCACACACACACCGCAACCAGACACGTACCCCAACCACAGACATGCATGCCGACCACACACACACATACACCCCCACCAAACACACACACACACACACACACACACACACACACACACACCCCGACCACACACACACACATCCTGACCACACACACACACCCACTGACCACACACACCTGCTGCCCACACACACCCCGAACACACACACACACATTGACCATACAACTCCCCAGACACACACACCAATGACACAGACACACACTCTGACCACACACATACACCCCCGACCACTCTCACACTCACAATAGCTGCCTTAGGCTACAGCTTCCTCCCATGGGTTTAATAGACTGGAGTCTTCACAGTGTTTCTGAAGGGTCTGCTCTATTGACAGGGGCATGATCACCAAGATATGTGCTAAAACATGGATTCCCAAACCCTCTCCTTGGCCGAATTACTCAGAAGTCCTGGTAATGGCTTCAGAAATGGGCATTTCACTTGATTCTGGTGTATGCCAAAGCTGAACCGTGATGAGTGAGCACTTGTCTTTTCTGGTATTTACCCATTCAGTTCCTGAAGACTTGTTAGCATTAGCTATGCAACAGGAATGCTCTTGGGTCTGGAAGTGTGGGAGAGAGTAGACCCAGTGAGGTGCACCTTCTAGATGGGGACATGGCGCTGCTGTGGTCTGAATGTGGGCTGCCTTCTCCAAGGGCTCATGTGTTGAAGAAAGCTTGGTCCCTGGTGCAATGTGTGGAGGTGAGAGTTTTGAAGAGTGGTTGGGTCCTGAGGACTTGTATTTAATCAATGGATTAATCTATTGGTCAATCCGTGATTGTTTTTTTATTTTGAGACAGGTTCTCTTATAGCCAATCCTGACCTCAGCTTGCTATGCGGCCAAGGATGACCTTGAACTTCTGATTTTCTTGACTCTACCTCCCGATGCTGGGACTATAGGCTTTGCCACCTGCTGTAACCAGATGCGGTGCTGGGTTTCTAACCCAGGGTTTTGTGCACACTAGGAAAGCACTCTGTAAACTGAGCCACATCGAATCCGAGATTTACGCTACGGGAATCACAAAGAGGGGTGGAGACTGAGAAGAGATAAAGCCTGGTTAGAGAAGGCAGAGCGCTGGAGAGTAACTTTGGGGGAGGATCTTGTTCTTGGCTTTCCCCGCTTGCTCCATGTGCCTCCTGGTAGCATGGAGACAGCAGCTGTGGTTCTGACCATCTCCATCAGACTCTGCCCACAGGGACAAGGTTAAGAGAGCATGGACTCAACCCCTGAAACCATGGCAGTCAACAGCTCCACCATCTTCAGTTTAATTCTTCACAGCCTCAAGAACTAACAAGATAAGCCATTCTAGTAACAAACACGTAGTGGTAAAAATAAGAAAAATAAAAAGAGATGAGCATAGAGGCCACAAGGTAAGTCTTGCTTCCTGGAAAGATAGCTAAGCAATGAGGTAGGAAGGGGCAAACAGCCACACCAAGGCTCCAAGTCAGGGAAGATGGCTGGCTTGAAATGTAGAGCCCAGAGGGAGTCAGGGGCAGGTGGACAGGTAAGGGATTGGAGGTGTGGGCTCAACCACGGCCCTTAGAGGACTTTGTTTTTCCTTTAAGGCTCATGAGCTGCCTTGGGTGTTTTGACAGAGGCGAGGCACTCTCCACATCTGGGCTAGAACAGGCTCCATCCGCCGTGTGCTCTGCTGCCTCTCTGTATCCTTCTCTTGTTCTCATCCAGTTCTGCCACTAAATAAGACTGTTCACGTCAGCGGAGCTCCTTCATGCTGCGTGTCCTGTCGTGTGCAGCCCTTTGTCTACGTGTGAAGCATGAAGTCCCATCTCATTCAAGTCCATAATGCAGGCCAAGCGCTCCCCCACCCCCGCCCCAATGTGTTCATGTGGGAACTGCAACTTAGAAGCCGCACAGCTTGGAACCTGTCGGGGCAGCTTTTAATCCAGTTTCGGATTTGTAACCAGCATCTCGCCCTCTCTTCCTTGACCCAACCACCTAGCTTTCCTGTGCTCCTGCAGGTAGAAATCAAACACAAGAGCGGGGGAGGAGGGGAGGTCCAGAAGGAAAAGCAGGGCTCGATTCATGACCACCCAGGAAAGGCTGGAACAGACGCGCACATCGGAACCCTGGATTTCCAGACGAACGAACCCAGGACATCTTCTAACTGCTCTTGTGTACTTGACTGTGAGTCACACAGAAGCCCAAAGTCACAGCCCAGAAACGCTCCCTAACCACAGGAGCTGAAGCCTGTTTGCAGGCTCTGCCCCCCCTGCAGCTGACCACATCTGCCTCCTGCTCTAGGAACCGCAGCGCAGAGCTGCTTCCAAACCTGTTTGTCTTTTCCGCGTTTAGGGAATTCTTCTCCCTGCACAGCACGTGAGATTAGAAATCACAGTCTCTGTTTGGTTATTCTCAGTTACCCAGGAGGTTGCAGAGAGCCCTGGCCGGAGACCATTCCCCTCCATGTTCTACTTTTTTATTTTATGTGCATTGTTGCCATGGCTGTCGGGTCCCCTGGAACTGACAGCTGTGAGCTGGGAATTGAACCCAGGTCCTCTGGAAGAGCAGTCAGTGCTCTTAACCACTGAGG
>NC_022027.1:56410830-56412891 GCF_000317375.1 Microtus ochrogaster | reverse complement strand
TGTGTGTGTGTGTGTGTGTGTGTGTGTGTGTGAAGGACAACCTTGGGTGGCATTGCTCAGGACACTAACCACACCTTGTTGATTGAGATCTCCTGCTGTTCTGGAGTTCAGCAGTGAGGCTAGCATGGTAGGACAAGCACCATCTTGGAGCAGAGGTCTCTGCCTCCTCACGAGAGCATACTCAGCATTTTTTTTAAAAAAATTTTGAGTCTTCCGGGACTAGAGCTCAGGCCTTTATACTCGCAAGGCAAGCAGGTTCCTGACTGGGTGCAGGTTACTGACTGGGTTCGCTATTCAGAAACATTTATTTAGCAACATTTATATAGCATTTTACAGGTGTCCATAGTCAAGAGCGTTCTGTAGGCAGTCATAGTCAAGAGCGTTCTGTAGGCAGCCGTAGTCAAGAGCGTTCTGTAGGCAGTCATAGTCAAGAGCGTTCTGTAGTCAGCCGTAGTCAAGAGTATTCTGTAGGCAGCCGTAGTCAAGAGTATTCTGTAGGCAGCCGTAGTCAAGAGTATTCTGTAGGCAGCCGTAGTCAAGAGCGTTCTGTAGGCAGTCATAGTCAAGAGCGTTCTGTAGGCAGCCGTAGTCAAGAGCGTTCTGTAGGCAGCCATGTTCAGTCAGGGACTGTCTAATACAAAGACATAAATATGAGCTGATAGTTTAAAACTTAAAAACAGGAGCTATTAGTTGGTAAATTAAGGTAACCAGCAGAAAAATTACCAGGAAGTGTTTCCCTTCACTAACACAATAGATTATTAGTCAATCACGCCTAAATCGAATCCCTCAATTCTGAATTAAATAAACTGCAGATACTTATGTTTAACTTACTCAGATGTCAGGAAAGGTTTATATTTTCTTACAGCAGGTCCAAGAGCAGAACTTTTTTTTTCCTTTTTGGTCTACAAAGAAGAAAAAAGGTGAGGGAGGAGGGGGTGGGAACCCAGCTAACTCTGAGCCAGCTGCATTTCTTCAGGAAGGGCCACTGAGGAGGCCATAGCTTGTTTAATCGCAGCAATGTAAACAGAAGGAAGCCTGTCACAATTAAGTTAGAATTTAAGCACTAATTAAGCCTGATGTCCTGCAACGGAGATTTGGATTTAGTAAATATTGATCCCAAGTGACTCTCCCTTCTTTACACATCTCAAACTAATCTCGATGTCAAAAAAAGCACATGAGATCTTTTCACAGTAAAAGTTGCTCATATCTATATTCAAAGAGACATGAGATTAGAAGCCACAGAGATTACGTTTCCCAGGGATATATGTGAAAGACCGCAGCCTTGGAAACAGAATTTTCTGTATTTCTGCTGCATTGCTTGGGGCTGGTCTGAACACACAGAGCAACAAAGGACTGCTAGGAAATCCTGGGCAAGAGCAAACATGCGCATGCGCGTGCACTCTAGCACGCATAGACCAACCCAAAGCGTTACAGATGCCAGGGGTTTACTACCTATGGGAACTGCGTGCTAAGAATATCTGAAACAATTGTAATTAATCCGCCAATGACTCCAGCACCCATTCCCTGCGATGGAAGCAGAAATCCAGTTTTTAAAATGATATTAGAGGAGGTGGCGGCTGCCCAGTTTACCTAGGCCATCTTTGTCACATTAAAAGTAAATTCCTGTCAAAGGTTATTAACACAGAGCGTTGTTTTTTTTTATGCAGACAAAATAGGCTATAGTATCTCCTTCAAGTTTAAATCAGTTGGCACCAGAGAAGCAAAAAAGGAAAAAGTCATTGAAAATAAATAATTATTTTCTCCTGAGATAGGAATTTTTTTCATGCTAAATTGAATGACTAGATCAAAAATTAATTTTGGTAATGGAAACGTATAGAATCTTAAATTTTACTTTAGAACCAAAAGAACTATGCCTCTATTCTGGGGCTGGGCAGGGGAGAGACTATCCTTGAACACATTTATATTCTGAACAATTTAAATATAAACAAATAAGCCAGACTTGGGATGGATGAGAAAGTAAAGGTGCTTGGCACACAACCTGGCAACCCAAATCCGATACACAGAACCCTCGGTGCAAGGAAGGACCATGGCACACCTGAT
>NC_022027.1:56407725-56410730 GCF_000317375.1 Microtus ochrogaster | reverse complement strand
CACACACACACACACACACACACACACACACACACACACCCTAACAATTTTTTCATATGAACGAAATGTGGACATCTGTATGCTGCCATTTCACAGACAGTCTGTGTCCGCAGCCCCTTCTGTGTCCCTTGCACAGAAGAAAGCCTGGATGAGACTCGGGATGTGCATCTGTGCTGGCCAGCTTTCTTGATGTTGAAGGGCCCAGCCCATTGTGGGTGGTGCTATCCCTGGACTGGTGGCCCTGAATTCTACAGGAAAGCAGGCTGAGCAAGCCAGTAAGCAGCACCCTCCATGGCCTCTGCATCCGCTCCTTCCTCCAGGTTCCTGCCCTGGTTGAGTTCCTTCTAAGATGGACTGTGATAAGAAGCCCTTTCGGCTGCTTTTGGCCATGGTGTTTTATTATCACAGCAGTGGAAATCCTAACCAAAGGATGAGACCATATTGGATGGGATGAATGAAGGCTTCACCAGTGATTCCCAAGTTTGGGGTTTGGGCAACTGGGTGGGTGGTGGAATCTCTTCCTGAAATGGTGGCCACTGGGAGAAGCAGTTGTGACGGAGAGGACAAAGCTTCCACGTGGGTGTCTGTGGCAGCATTACGCATCCAAATGGGGGCATCCAGGAAGCTTTGGAGTGTGGAACTCAAGGAAACTCAGGGCTGCAAACAGAGCTAGGGAGGATTCCCTGATAGAGGAGGGAGGAGAGAGGGGCTGGCCCGGAGAGCCCTGTAGGAGCAGCAGAGTGGAGATGCTCATATTTTGGTATCATTTACAAAATATTTTAAAAACTTTTAAGGGCTATAGAGATACCTCAGCAATTCAGAGAACTTCCTGCTCCTCCAGAGGTCCTGAGTTCAAGTCCCAGAAACCACATGGCGATTCACAACCATCTATGATAAGACCTGATGCCCTCTTCTGTAGTGTAAGCATACATGCAAATAAAGTACTCATATACAGAATTTTAAAAATGATTTATGTTGTGTATGTGTGTCTGTGGTGAGTATATGCCACATGCAGGCAGGTGTCCTCAGAGGCCAGGAAAGGTTGTTGGATCGCCTGGAGCTGGAGTTATAGAGGTGGTCGTGAACAACTCTACATAGATGCTGGGAACCAAATTTGGGTCCTCTGCTCTTGGGGGCCTTGAGTACCAGCCTCAGTACCCCCTCAGGGCTCAGAAAATAGGATGTCTGCAGCAGGTGAGATCTGAGGGTGAAAAAATTAACTCAAGTACATTACCTCTGCATGGTCTTTCTTTTACGGGTGAGGGGAAAAGGTGAAGTGAAGGGGCAGGGAGAAGAATAAGGAGTGATCTCCATGAGGTTTCTAATTTTACAGACATAGTTGGAAAATTCCATAGGCAAGGACAATGATAATATGTATATCAAAATCACAGGGCAGGTAGAACCTGGCAAAGCTGTGAACAGGTGACCCAACCCAGGAAAGAGCCAGCATCCAAGGGGAAGTACCTGACATCCCAAACCATTAGATAAAGTTACTAAGCATCCCTGAGTCCTGAATTCACCCATTCTCCTCACCAAATCTTTTTGGTGACGAGCTTTGGAGCTTTGGGGATGCCCAGATTTGTTTGTTAGCAAAGGTGGGGCACACTGCCTTCCTGCTCAGTGCCGGTCTTTACACATGAAGAAATCTTTACACATTTCTATGGGGTTAGTTAGCAGATAATTTTGTGGGATTGACTCTATGTAAATTTGACTGTTAGAACAAAGAGTGAATCCCATTGCTCCAAGGCCTCTTGGTATAGGGATGGAGCAAGGTCACTCCCTTGCCCTGCAGAAGTCACACTGATGAGGTGTTTGGGGGAATGAATCCCATTTTGAAGGGAGAATCATGGCTTCACAAGTTTTTTACAGATAGAAGAGCAACTTTCCCAAAAGACAAGTGTTCCCACAGCTCTGCAAAACAGGTGCCCCATAAATTGTCCACTGTGGCTCTGCCTTTGTGAATCTGTCAGCTGCACATTTACTGTAGAGTCCTGTGGGCTCCAACACTGTGAAGAGCAGAATGTGCTCTTAACTGCTGAGCCATCTCTTCAGCGTCTACTAAATATCTTTATTACTTTGCTTGCAGTTGTGGACTCCTAGGCTAGGAATCATACCCACATTTAAACATGAACATAAACATCCCAGGGCCAAGTTGACGAATTTTGGAGTAATTGCCTTAGAGCTATGTTAGAATTTGACAAAATTAAGAGTTTACTGTAGCAATATTTTTATATCCAGATTAGAGTCAGACATCTAAGGCTTATATGGCCGTTAACACCAGTTAGCTGTGTGATATTAGACACACAGTTACGATCTGAGCCTTGTGTATTGGAGGAGGGAGACGACTTAGGTTCAAATACCTGGATCAATTCCTAGTGCACACATACCGAGCTCTCATGAAGTCATAGTTAAAGGGATAACGCACGCTCTCCCAGACTTTCAAGTCTGGGGAGAAAACAGATGCGACTAAGACATCCCTCCAAGAATATTTAAAGAAGTGCTGAATGAAGTAAATAAGCAACCTTGTGAAGACTCTGGGACCTTCCAGATAGCAGGAGTCAGGCCCCAGCTTCACGGCAGCCAAGCTTCAAAGCTTCAGGAACCGCATCTTTGCTTATGAAGGACACAGACCCCTCAGGACCAAGGGCTCAGGTCTACAAGCAGGTGCCACCTTGGTCCCTTCCTGCCCTTGCAAGGGTCCGTCTTCCCTGCTGCTTCTCCTGTACCCACCCTCGTCTCCTCCCAACAGGAGCCTACTCTGCTTTCCCAGCTCACACTGGGTTCTTGACATGCTGACGTTTGCCCAAATAAGCAGCTTCGGTCCCAGTAATAAGGCCATAGCAACCCAATGACACAATTTGGTCCAGCTCTGACTATTGGGGCTCAGATTCTACTAGGTCACCCTGACATACAACCAGTCACTTGGGCTGGAGACACTGAGCTTCAAAGGGCTCTTGGGGGATCAAGGCTGAAATCCCCGTTTTCATGGCCAACTCAGGTCTAAG
>NC_022027.1:56405748-56407560 GCF_000317375.1 Microtus ochrogaster | reverse complement strand
GGGACACTGTGTACTTCCTGCCGTACACTCGTCCCTCTGGCAGCCGGTCTGGCTTCAGAGGCCAAGGGCAGAACTCAGTGCATTGCTAAACATGGAACTCAGCCAGAGCTGGGTAGCAAGGAAGTGGGTGATCCACACCACCAGGCAAGGCGACGGGGTGATGCACGGCCCCAGGAATTTATAGCCCGAGGAGGGCAACAGCTAAACGCTCAAACATAAATGCCATTTGCTGAAAGCAGCGAACGTTCCCTCTGACAGCACCTAACTCCATCTTTCAAACTGATGGCTATTGGCTGATTGACTGTCCTCTCTCTGGTCTTGCCAGGTTCATTTTTACTTTCTGGTTCTGATCTTGCTACTTTACTTTTCCACCTTGTGCTTGGAGAGCCAGTAGTGAGGCATCTTGGTGTGCCAAGGGACTCAGGCCAAGCCTGGCCTCCTACCAGACAGGGCCAACAAAGCACTGCTCTTGGTCAGAGCTCGAGGAGGGCCAGAGATAAGTTTATTTCAAAGATAGACTTAAACTTTAGGCCCTTCTCTCTTGTACTGGCCTCTCTCCAGGCTCAGGGTCAGAGTTTATGTATTATGATTTGAGTTCTTTTTCTTTAAAGGGGACAGAGAGAACATGGCTTGAAGAATTCTGCTAGCCCATCCTTGGTGACTGGGAAACCATATAGGATGTGGTCTCTGTGTCAACAGCACCTGGAGAAATGACCAAGAATCATTTAGACTCTCAGAAACTCAGAGAAAAGTTGAGAACACTTTAAAACCAAGGTTTTAAGCCAAAGTGACATTCTTTTCAATGGACTATCAGAGCAACAAATTCACAGAAAAGAAGGCTGTGGGCTAGTGATGTAACTTGGTAGAATGCCTGTCCAGTGTGCACAGAGCCTTGGCTTCAATCTCCCAGCACCACGTTAAACTAGGCAGGATGGCAAATGCTGGTAATCTCAGAACTCAGGAGGTAGAGGCAGGAGAATCAGGAGTTCAAAGTCATCCTCAGCTATATAGGAGACATAAAGACCCCAGTCCCAGGAAACAAAACAAAAAATCAAAACTCAGGCTGTGGGGTGGTACTGAACACCCACCTGCCAATTTTGGGAGCCTCTGAGGGTCCCCACTGGACCTCCTCACCTGGGAGGCTGCATTTCAGGTTCCCCGTTCTCTCTGTAACACTTCTATGTCCCTGCTGCAGCTGTTTCTGCGGTTTCTGTATAACCCTAGTCATTCCCCAGGAGGCTTGCCAAGTTCCCAGCCCCACGTTACCTGATGGAGAGCAGGGAATGTAAATAGTGTATAGATTCTGAACAACACTGTAAATACTTTACAGACCATGTGTTCCAGGGAGTAGCTGAGCCATAAAATCGAAATTAAAGCAATGTGTTTACAGAAATGTGCCAATTATAAGACCTCTACTTTCTAAATGTAGTTTTGTGACATGGGACTTGGGTCCTCAGAGGGTGGCTCAGAGCTGGGAGAGGCCAGGGAGGTCTCTGGTAGCCTCTGTGAGTGCCTGCAGAAACATCTTGGTCCTATTTCTCCACAGAGCTCTGCAGGGACTCTTCTTGTGGGGCATTTGATCTTCCCTGAATGTGTAATGACTTGGAGATGGCCCTTCACACAAGCAAGCCACTGCCTCTCTCTGCGTGACAAGCACTGTTGTCAACCCCTGCAGCCATGGTCTCCAACCTCCCCTCACCCATCAAACAAGAAAGGCTTTTCTTTGTGGGCATGCCCACAGGAAATGCCTTTGGGATCACGATTACCAGATCTAGGAAAGGCAGCCTTCCTTCTTCTTTCCTCTCTCCCCTC
>NC_022027.1:56393189-56405473 GCF_000317375.1 Microtus ochrogaster | reverse complement strand
TCCCTCCCTCTCTCCTTCCTTCCTTCCTTCCTTCCTCCCTCCTTCCTTCCCCTCCATTCCTCCCTGCCGCCATGGTCCCTCTGAGCGCTCTGTCCACACTCTGTTTGCTCTGTCATGGCAGGGCTCTGCTAATGCTATGTGAACGGAAAGCTGCCCCTGCTCAGAGGACTCTCATACCCCAACATCTGCCAGTAACAGGAAAAGGAGGCAGTTTTGCATCAAAAAGCCTGACCATCCTAGCCTTGGCAGGCCTTGGGCAAGTCACTTAGTCCCCGTTAGGCTCTAGGTTCCTTCCCCCAGAGGATAACGTGAAACCTTTGGAAGCTAGGACTTCAGGTCTAGATGGTAGGTACCGCTAAGTGGGGAGTTTACATCATCACTTACATGGTTGGGAAAATTTACAGAGTTCTAGAAGTTCTAGAAGAAACAGCCCAGAGATGAGTTACATAGGCCAGGCTCCCAATGGCGGCAGACGCTGACAAGTCAGGAGCTAGCAAAAGCCAGCAGGAGGCTCAGCTCAGGCCATTTTGGACTAATCTTGGCTTGTGACTCACTGAAGACCAATCCTACCCAAGTTCATTCACTGTGAGCCAAATCAACAAACTAGGGTTGAAATTGGCAATAGCTGAGCCTATCCGATAGCCGAGTGTCCTTGTCTGTGGGTTTGTGGGTGCTGAGCATGCTGGAGCAAAAGCTCGCGGTGTATTCTGAGTAGATTGTGCAACCCATCCTGGCTGGAGAGTTTCTCTAGCAGTCATGCCCCTAAGCAAACACCTACTTACGGAACCACATCTTCAGAAATATTGAACAGGGGGCTGGAGAGGTGCTCAGTAGTTAGAAGATCTTGCTGATCTCGTAGACGACCCAACTTCAGTTCCCAGCATCCACACCAGACAACTCCCCACGGCCTGTAACTCTAACTCCAGGGATCCAATGCCCTCTCTTCCAGCCTCTGCATGTCCTCATGTGCATACAGACATATGCATGATCTGAAAAGGAATGCAGGAAACTGACAAGCATCTTTTGAGTTCCTCAATATAACTGGGACTTGGTTTGTTTCCCAAGGGTCCGCATTGGGATGATGTAAGAGTTGAGGCCTGGTCGGAGGCCCTTCTATCACAGATGTATCTGCCCACCTTCCACGGGAAGCAAAAGAGGGTTCATGTAAAACCCGGAGGCTGGTTTCATCCAGTTTACTGGCTTCCTATCTCAAAAGTGAATGCTTGTCCTTGAGAAGCCCCTGCCGCAAAAGGACCCTCACCAGAACTGAGGTGCAAAGCACCCTTGGACCTCTGAACCAGTGACCTCAGGGGAAAAAAACCTCTTGGTCTTTGTAAAGTTAATTGCCTTGGGTATTTTCTCATAGCAACAAAAGTTCACCAAGACCCCTAGCATTTAAATCATGGCAAACCCTGGGCCCTCCTAGGCGCGTTCAGAGCTTTGGTTGCCACCAAGGTGCTCATCTCTACGTTCCGATTTATTCTCAGCTGAGAGGAGACCACACTAAGAAACAACCCGGCAAGCAAACCCCTACAAAGAGAGGAATGATTAATAAGGACAGCACCAGAAAGCACTTCGCAGGGCGTGTTCTTAAATCTACCCAATGCTTCTGCTTAAGCTTTCTTCTGTGTACTGCTGTACACGAACCTGAGAAAACTGAAGCACAGACAGGTATGTAATGTGCAGGTTGTACGTCTCTAACACTGGGAGAACTAAGATTTGAATTCGGATCCATCGGGGAGGGGGCGTACCTGGAGTAGAGATTGGCACAGTCCACTGTGGGGCACTACAGTTGGCCTTCATGTCCTGTGACATGTGACCAGTTGTATCCCTCCAGACAAAGGTCCCCTCCTCCATGCTTAAATCAAAAGGTAGAAGAACTCAACGCTGCGGTTACCATGGGCTACGGTCACCATGGGCTACGGTCATGAGGGCCTTGAGGCCTTAACAGGGATGAAGCTGTCTCAGAGGTGACAGGAGATACTGATGAAAAGATCCATCCTCAGAGGAATGACTGGAGAGTATGATCACACACAAGACCGTGGTCCCAAGCTCCCCTGAACAGCAGGGCTCCAGCCCCAGACACCTCCAGCCTAGATGGAGGCAGAAATGAAGGTGTTTCAAGGGCCCCTTGCTGTTGCTCACCCATTTGGTTTGTAGCTCCAGGCAGAGAAGAACAGCGAGTCAGTCTAGGGTGCTGTCTGATGGAGCCTGGTGGTTTATGGGATGAGGGCTTGGAGGGCCCCTGAATCTCTGGCAGGAGTTTATCTGGGTAAGCTAAGCTCTTCTGCTGGGTATCATTTTAGTGACGATGTACCTGTATCTCCCCAGGGTCTGTGAGGACTAAGTTGTTAATATATGGAAACATTGGAGATTTCACATAATACAAATCCCATATAATCCTAAAAAAAGAATGATGTCATGATATAGTGAGTTGTTTTCAACTAGGGGCAATTTTGTAACACCCCTACCCACTGTAGGACACCCAGGAATGTCTCCAGGCATTTCGGTTCTCATGAGTGGAGGGTCAAATGCAGGGTGGCTGTATCTGGCCTCTAGTGAGTAGAGAGACCAGGCCTATAACACACAAAACAGCTGTGGCACTCGGAGAAAGGGTTATCTAACCTAAAATGGCAATAATGCTGAGGCTCATAAAAATCAAGCTGTGTGGGCTGTGTCTCCTAGGTGACTCCAAATCCCATCAGCCTGACAATGAAACCAGGATCACATACCATCGTGCCCTTTCCAAACTTTAGCTTCATCTTTCAAATCCGCTTTATACTTTTCCCTCCTGGGACTTCCCCTCTGAAGCCGGAATTCTCCCTTTCCCTCTTGCCAAGTCTTTCTTCACGGACTGATCACACCCTACCCTAAGTGGAAGTTGTCTGTAAATGTGGTTTTCTCCCCAACCTGCCCTGGGAGCTGCTCAAGGTAGACTTCCTTTCCGTAGGCAATGATGGGATAAAGAATATGAGTCAACAGCCATCCTGGTTCCCACAGAAACCCTGACCCGTTGCAAGCCACTCGCTAGTCAGGCGCCATCAGGGGGACCTGCGTCCAAATACACTCCTCCCCCAGACGTCTCCACGGTATTAATGTGTCTTTGATAAAGCCATTTTTTTTTCTTTTATTCTTTGAGAAAACATCCCAGATATGTAGGATAAAGGTCACGCCATCAGGCAGAACAGTAACCAGCTGAATTTATGTTTCTACCCCCAAGCTCCACGAAGCCAAAGTGCAAATAGGGCGGGTCACGGAAATACAAGGAGACTGTGGTGTGAACACCAGCAGTGTAGAACCCTGGGACCCCTGCCCTCCGTGCAGCCAAAGGGCACTGCCCAGTCTCTATGGGACGCTTGTTCAGGTCCGGAGGGTGCTGCACAAGCGTCAGAGGAAAGCTCAGCATTTCCGTGGAAAGCCCGGGGGCCAAAGGGAGAATTCAGGCAAGTCTGTGGGGCTTCCTTCTCAGTGCTGTTTGTCAGAACCCGCACGTGGCCCCGTTTCAGCCTGGTGGGTATCTGCCTGATTCCTGGGTGGAGAGCATTCTGTGCAGCTGGCCCCTGAGTAATGATTCCGGCCTTCGACCATGTCGCTAGACAGGGCTGCCTTCTGCTCCCAATTTCCAATCTGGCAACAGAAGCTGCATATTCATCTCAAGTCTGGAGAGTTAAGGGCGTAGCCACCACATTCTTCTCCCTTCCCACAGGTCCAAGCCAGGGGGAAAGGTTCTGACTGAGTTTTTCTGTGATGCAAATTCATGGCTGAGGTCAACACCAATCTAGTGCCTGGTGCATAGTAGGTGTTTTCAAACATTTTATTGTGGAAAGTTCCAAGAACGTGGAGCCGAGCTGGCGGGTGAAGGTTTGAAGTGTCAGGAAAAGGCGGCCTGACCGCAACAGTTACGGGTTCATGGCTGACACTGTCCTTCCTATGTTCACCCCACTCACCTCCTCTCCCATCTGAACGAGTTTGAAGCAGATCAGATGCAAGTTCCTCTGTGAACAGGTGTGTGTGACACCCCAGAAGAGGTCTCTTTAAACATGGGTATGATGCTATAATCATATCTAAATACTAATTAATATCATATGAATTCAGACTTTTAGATAGCTTCATAAGTGTTACGATTTTTTTAAAAAAAAATTTCTTATTTGATTCAAGACCCAGACAAGGTCACACATTGTGACTAGCTGCTATGTGTCCCTAGTCACTCTCATTTTCTGTCTGTCTGTCTGTCTGTCTGTCTCTCTCTCCTTTCTCTCCCCCCCCCCATTTCCATAGTGCCATTTTAATATTCTTTATTATTTTTTTCTTTTTTGAGGCAGGGTTTCTCTGTGCAGCCCTGGCTGTCCCAGAACTCACACTCAAGACCAGGCTGGCCTCGAACTCAGAGATCTGCCTGCCTCTGCCTCCCAAGTGCTGGGTTTAAAGGCTTATGCCACCCATTGCTCAACTAATGTTCTTTATCTTCTACTTTTCTACAAATTGCTAATTGGACCTTTTTGAAAAAAATAAAACGTAGAAAGTGTGTATGCGTGTTTTGCGTACATGTGTGTCTGTGTACCCTGTGCCGTGTCCCGTGTGCGTGCCGGGGAAGGTCATGAGGTTGCCTGGAACTGGCCTACAGGCTGTGCAGACTGCCGTCTGGGTCCTCCGGAAGGGCAGCCCGTGCTCTAACTGCTGAGCCGTCTTTCCAGCCCCAGATCAGTTGGATTTGATGTCTCCCCTCGCATTCTGGGAAATACTGCTTCGCTGTGGCGATGTGTGTGCCCCCATTGGCATGCAGCACTTGACCTCTCTCTCCTTTTTTTTTTTAATTTATTTATTCATTAAGGATTTCTGCCTCCTCCCCGCCACCGCCTCCCATTTCCCTCCCCCTCCCCCGATCAAGTCCCTCTCCCTCATCAGCTTGAAGAGCAATCAGGGTTCCCTGACCTGTGGGAAGTCCAAGGACCGCCCACCTCCATCCAGGTTTAGTAAGTTGAGCATCCAAACTGCCTAGGCTCCCCCAAAGCCAATATGTGCAGTAGGATCAAAAACCCACTGCCATTGTTCTTGAGTTCTCAGTAGTCCTCATTGTCTGCTATGTAAATCCGGTTTTATCCCATGCTTTTTCAGACCCAGGCTAGCTGGTCTTGGTGAATTCCCAAAAGATCATCCCCATTGTCTCAGTGTGTGGGTGTACCCCTCGCGGTCCTGAGTTCCTTGCTCATGCTCCCCCTCCTTCTGCTCCTGATTTGGACCTTGAGATTTCTGTCCGGTGCTCCAATGTGTTGACCTCTCAATTCTGTGAGGCTGTCAACTGTTGGGGTTCACTTCCTGGGTGTACTGGCCCACTAGAAGTTGAAAAATCATGATAATTTTCTGTTTGGAGCTTGACTCTTTGCTGTAATCCTTATAGGAAGGAGAGAAAAGTTCCACCTATACTGGATCAACCACTGAAATTTCTTCCTCTAGGAGAGGTAGAATATATAAATATATACTAATTAGAATATATGTATTCATTCTAATTAGTAACAAACAATTTAAAAAGAATCACAGCTTCCTATGAGACTGATAAATTAGCTTTTTAGAAGTGTCACAAACTCAAGATTAAACTTTTTCTGTCACAGTAAAAGTTAATGTTGACAGATTGGCCACCCCTTGGCTAGTGAGACTAGGGAGTCTTTCAACATGGTTCTAGCTGCTTTTGGCTCAATTCTTATAACCTAGGGTGGCCATGTTTCAGGGACCTCGTCAACATTCCCTGCGCCAAAAGTAGAACCACGTTTCTCCTGGAGCCCTTTAGCCCTGTTAGACTTGAGTGGTTCTCAACCTGTGGGTCGCAGCCCCAAGACAAATACACTTACATTATGATTCATAACAGTAGCCAGGTTACAGTTATGAAGCATCAATGATAACTTTTCGGTTGGAGGTCACCACAGCATGAGGAACTGTGTTAAAGGGTCGCAGTATCAGGAAGGCTGAGAACCTCTCACCGGTAGATGAAGAGAGATGTTCTAGCATTCACCATGGGCCCTGGCTGCACTGCGGTATTTGCAGGTCTTTCCGGTAGGCTGAGCTAGGATGCTTGTATTCTTCTCACAATTAAACACGAGTTCACCCTGATGGCTTTGCTGAGCCGTCTCAATCCAGTGCTCTCCCAGTCTAGTGTAGCAGAGAACACTGGTGTTCAAAGAGATATTTTTACATAATTGTGCATCCCTCTAATCACACATGCACACCCCAACATTTTCACGCTCTAACATAACTCATGCCAAGTGGGTTTTGTTTCTTTTTTTTTTTTTTCCCTCTTGCGGCCCTTGGAACTGAATCCACGGCCTTGCTCAGGGACGTCTTCTACCCTGGTCACTTCCGGTTTGGAAATAGGGTCTAAGTTTTCCAGGCAGCACCTGAACTTGCCATCCTCCTGTCTCAACGCCCAAGTAGCCGGAGTTACCGGCCTGGACCAGCCGGTAACTCCGGAACCGAGTCTAGTTCCTGCAGTCCCTGCCGTCTGTGTGACAGATATTCCAGCTGGGGGCGCAGGCGCAGGCGCAAGCGTGCTGAAGTCCCCGGAACAGCTCCTCTCTGTGTGTTGTGCTAATCAGACATAGGCTCGGTTGTTTCGTTACATTTTTCACAGACACACGAATACATAAAAGTGTTCAGTTTTAAAGATTGGGGGCTCTGGGAAAACAACACTTTGATCTTAGCAGCTCAGTTGTCTCTGAAACTCCTTACTATTTTTAAAGTCAGTTTTTGATGAGTACACGAAACCTTTACACGGATCCAAGGCTGACTCTACCAGTGCAGCTATAAAGAGTCTACAAGTTTCTTCCCACCTCACTAATGTGCTTCTCTTCCTACAGGTAAGCCACTTTCTGATCTTGTCGTTCATATTTCCTGTCTCTAATGTCAAATATTACACAACATGCAGTTTCCTTCCCTGTGTGCACACACAGAGTTTTATAGTTGGTGCTTTCGTTTATTATATCCTAGAGGTTGCTCTGTGTTGATGCACAGATGGTTCCTATTGCAAACAACTAAAACCACTTAAGCTCTTGAGTGTGAGAAGTCTGTGTTGTTAGAACAACAACTGCATTTGAATGGCCTCTTTCTTGGCAAAAAAAAAAAAATAGCTTGTAATTCTCAAAATTATGGATTTGCACCGAGCAGTGGTGTACACACTAGGGAGGCAGAGGCAGGCAGATCTCTGAGTTCGAGGCCATCCTGGTCTACAGAGCAAGTTCCAGGACAGGCTCCAAAGCTACACAGAGAAACCCTGTCTCGGAAAACCAACCTCAAAAAAAAAAAAAAAAATCACTATTTGGGTCTAATTCCTGAAAATGGGTTTGCTGGATACAGAATATTCTCCCTCTTAATCACCACCTTAAAGAAAACTTAGGATAGTGTTCACCCACACAATCTCACAGTTATTAAAACCAGGAAGTCAGGAATGGTCAATGCTGCCTTCTCACCCTGCGCTCCACCAACCGCCCACTTTGAAGTCGAAGGACACCGGCATCTCAAGCTGGAGTCACATCCCTTTAGCCTGTCCTTTAAAAATGGGTTTCTTGCTTTGCCTTTCATGATCGTGATATATTTGGTGATTACAAATCAAGGCAATTTTGTCGTACTGTGTGTCCCTCGATTTGTGTTTATAGTAAGTTTTGTTTTTTTTTTAAGATGAGTAGCATTAATTCTGACCACATTAATATTAGTACTAGACCTTGGTGGAGAGGGTGGGAGCAGATGAAGGGAGACTATCTAGAAGAGAGGGGCCTGCCGTCTTTGTAAACGTGCTTATCTCGCTGTACACAACGGAAGGGGAACTCTTTAAGGGCAAGTACCGGTGGGGGCAAAGGAAGTCGATGCTCCAGGAAGCCCTGAAGATAAGAAATCTGGGACTCTGTAAATGCCTCGGCTTCCGTGTACTTTTTTTTTTTTTTTTAATCACCCCTCCTTAGCTTCCTCAGTCCGAGTCAGATCGTTCCGGGTTAGGGGAGGTGGTAAGAGCCCTCCTCAGCTGCTTAAGAAGCCTGGCTGCTGGGGTCAGGTGTGGCGAGGCCGGAGCGAGCTTTTGATGGGCAGCAGCCATGTTACAGCATACCTGTCTCCTGCCATCGGCACCCCCACTCCTCTCCCTCACACCCCTGCTACAGGACACACACACCCCCATCGACACTGCCTCCTGGCCAGGCAAGGGGAATGATGTGTCCGGGTTAGCATCACATTCCCAGGCTCTGAGGAGGCCGAACCCTTCAGTGTTAGGGGCAGAGACCCTTAGGGAGGATTCAGGAGCGGCCTGGGCACCGGGAAGGAGAGCCTGAAGCGGCTACTTAATGCTATTTTCAATTCGATCCTGAGCGCTTTCATTTCAACGGCATTCAAGGGGAGAAGGAAGAGAAAGGCAAACAGGAAGATGAAGAATTCTTGATTGATTTTCCTGTTAAGGCCAGGAAGCAGGAGGCAGCAGAGAAGCCTAGACTAGCTTTGCGGCCTACTCAGAAGCCCATAGGGCCGAAAGCATCAGCCTCTGGAACTCCACCCCTGAGTCCACCTGGCAGCCACAGTTTGGTGAGGGAGAGAGCAATTTCCTTGAACTGTGTTGCTAAGCCCTGGTGTTTGAACAGCTTCACAAAGGGAGAACCGTTTTGGTTTCCCCCAGGGAGCAATGCTGGTGTCTGGGGTATGGCATCTATGTATATTTAATGGCTAAAAGCCCCAGACTGACAGAGGCCTTTGTTGTAGCTGGGCCGGTACTTCTTCTGTCCACTCGTAGGGGTGGGGAGTATTCCTTCAAACAGCAGCTTTATGTTGACCTCAAGGGTTCAAAGGTCAGTGTTTGCTCACAGGAACTGCACACTTCACCAAGGGGTCTTTAAAACTCTTCTGTGATGTCTAACTTGGAAGTACTAATCAAAGGGCCCCACGGGTGCCTCCCTCCCCTGTCCTTGTTTGGACTGAGCATTTAACCCTCTTGTTCCTGGAATCCAGGTAAAAGTTGGAGCTCTCAAAGGCTTTATCATTTTATGAATAGGGCAGACGTAGCAAGGATAACATTGCCAGAGTGGCTTGTGGATTTCGTCAAAAGACTTGAAATTTGAAAGCCCTTCTTGCCTTGTAAAAGCCTTTGAAAGGTGATCCTTTTGAGACCCCGTGGTTTCAGAGGAAGCACTCAGCTTTGAGGAGAATGATTTCTCTCTCCCCTGGTCCCACAAGAGAAGAATTATCACACAAACCCACCCCTTCCCTGGGGCTTTCTGCTTCCTGATGCAGGAATCAGGTCATTTGGTGAAGGAACTGTTAAAGCAAAATTGTGCCCTCGTGAGAGACGCGGTCTCTTTCTGTGCCCTCCTGTGTCCTCTAGGGCGCAGGGCTACCTTGGAGTCTCTCAGGAGGATAAGTGGAGAAACAGCCTAGTCTTTGACCTTGTGAGGGTTACTGTCTGGAGAGCAGAGGTGGCCAGCCGGATAATGGAGATACACTGTAACTTCTACCGGCTTCTACTGGCAAAGGAGGGTGTTCCCCACATCTACTAGCAGAGGAGGGTCTTCCACACATCTGTTATGGTTACTGAGCCCAGCACCTGGCAACACAAAGGCAAACACTAAAATTTATCAAATCTATGTCCAGTATTATAGTCTTATCTACTTAAAGGAAATTTTGACAAGAAAGAGAAAAAGTGAGTGTGGAGAGATTGGAGAGAGGGGGGAGGGGAGGGAGGGAGGAAGGGAGGGGAAGTGAGGGAGAGAGAGAGAGAGAGAGAGAGAGAGAGAGAGAGAGAGAGAATGCTCTTCCCTGCCCCTCCCAAATGTGGACTGTGCCCAAATAACTGTCACCACTCTAGGGGCAGTGGGACTGGGGAGAACGGAGCAGAGCATCAGATCGTTCATACTCTGAGGGTTAAGCAGCACCACGTGGGTGAAATTCTCAAGAGTTCAAGCTGTGTGCAATCACAAGGACACACTAAACGTGGCAGAAACACGTTTGTCCATAGAGGATTATAAAGGTAGTTTGAATATTCAATTGAATAGCACCAGTAAGCAGTAATGAGCAATCGAAGGTAAACTCGCGCCCATAGGCTCCACCTGGGAGGAGCGTGGAAGCACATCCCGAGGACAGTTCTGTGTTTTGAAGAAACCGAGGCCACAAGGCTCCTGTTTGTTTTTTTGGAGTGTTCTCCCAAGCGCTCAGACTTCTCCTTCTCACGAGACTCCACTCCTGGGCTGTGTTTGGACAAAAAGCAACACCCGACGTTGAAAACAACCCCCCCCCAATATAACAAAAGTAAGAGATGCTAAAAAGATGTCTTAAGATGAATGAGACCAATCACAAAGCAAAATAGGAATCACTGAAAGAGGTTTAAACAGTTTATAAGGTGGCCCAGAACCAGGAGCTCCTAAAGACCACTGGGTGGTGACCATTGGGTGGTGACCACTGGATGGGCTTCACTGAGGAGGTGGTTGTTGACTAAGACTAAAGGGTGAACAGTATTTGGACTCGGAGGACAAAGCACTTGCCATGCAAACACAGGTCCTAGAGTTCATATCCCTAGGACTCATGTGAGGCCAAACGTGGAGTATATAACTCTAACCCAACAAGGTCATGGAAAGGGTGGGAAGGGAAACCCACAGGAGACCCCCGAGAACCAGCAGCAGGAACAAGAGAAACCACCCAAAACAAAGTAGAAGGTGAGTGCTGACATCCCCACATGTGTATACATACACACACACACACACACACACACACACACACACACACACAGCACAAAGAGGGAGAGAGAGACTGATTTACATCTGACCAATCACAGGAGAATGTGAGCTCACCCTGCCACAATAGAACACCCCTGTGTAAACCCTCAGGGATGCTTGACTGTCTGACGGCTGCCTGTCTGTTAAATGGCAGAATAAAAAGAGAAAGTTGATGATAATTTTTCCATCTTGTTGGAGTGATGGCTGCTTGTTGGTTTCCCTACTGCCTGGCAGCTCATACCCAAAATAACCACGCAGAAACTGTATTATTTAAATCACTGCTTGGCCCATTAGCTCTGGCTTCTTCTTTGCTAACTCTTACATCTTAGTTTAACCCATCTCCATTAATCTGTGCATCACCACGAGGTAGTGGCCTACCAGCAAAGTTTTAGCATGTCTGGCTCTGGTGGGGCTACATGGCTTCTCTCTTCTCTATCTCCTTGCTCCCAGCATTCAGTTTAGTTTTCCCTGCCTAGCTCTGCTCAAGCCAGTTTCTTTATTCACCAACAGTATTCACAGCATACGGAGTGGAGTCCCACATCAGTTTGTGTTGTATTTTGTTTTTAACTTCTGATATAACTGTTAGAAAAGAATAATGTGTGAGAAAGAAACTGTGATGACTCACTGACATGATTCAAGGGAAGGTTGTTTTTCTCATAGCTTTAAAATATTTATTTATTTGATGTGTGTCCATGCACCTTGTGCATGCCTGGAGCTGCTAGAGTCAGGAAGCAGGTGTTGGATCCCCTGGGACTGGAGTTACAGATGGCTGTGAACCTTCACGTGGTTATGGGAACCCAGATCCTTTGGAAGAGAAGCAGAGCTCATTATGACTGACCCATCTCTCCAGCCTTGCTCTAAGGTTCAGTGTGTGGAACCGAATCACCTTCTGGCTGTGGCATCTCGTGCTCTGATGTTTGATGCAGGGGTTGGTGCATGAGGAGGTGATTTCTGTTGCACCCTAGGGTTCCTCCCTCGATTGCCTGCTTCCCCAGCTGCCTCATAAGGTGTGGTGTTTATTGTTATTATTATTATTATTATTATTAATTTTGTCACTGTTATTGATTTAGGTTGTCATACTGCAACCTAGGCTGGTCTGGAACTCACCAGTAAACCCAGATTAAATTGCCTTTGCCCATCTTGACAATCATCTTGCCTCAGGCTTCTAAACACTGGGATTACAAGAAGGACAGCGACACCCTGCTCTGTTCATTTGTGACAATCCCCTGTCTCAGCCTCCAGAGAGCTAGGATTGCAGGCCTCAGGCAGGACCATCGTACCTAGCAGAAGAGGACGTTGTTTTTCTTTTCTTTCCAGCGCTGGGGGTTAAACCCAAGGCCCTCATGAATGCTGGGTAAGCACTCTCTCTCCGAGCCATACCCACAGCTCGGTTTTTAAAATTCATTTCCAATGTCTTAGAGCTTCCCTCATCTTCACCAGCCTGGTGCTGATGCTTTCCCTCCAAGCTGCTGCTAGCGGCCACGTCTGAGGATGAGGAGCCTTTCTGGTTTTCCTGAGGCTTAGTCAGAGACCACAGGACTGCCAGGAGGA
>NC_022027.1:56390703-56391743 GCF_000317375.1 Microtus ochrogaster | reverse complement strand
TATATCTACTTTATCTTTTATCATAAATAATAAGGAAAACTGTAACTATAAATTCTTCAACTCCATCAAAGACTCCAGAAGAGTATAATATTACCTAAGTAAACAAGAAGTACATTGTAAGCAACTTCCAAAACTCTAGAATTGACAGATATATTTTGCTGCCTGGACAGTCACCCAAAGTTTTCCTCTACCATTGAGGCATCCATCTTCAGCCTACAGGACCATAGTATCCAGCAGACTTTTCCATGAAGCAGGAAATTTCAAAGACAGTTCCTTCTATATTGGCAGTTTGCCAGTCACTTTCTTTTGTATCCTGCAGAATGTTTGGCAGACTCTTTTATGAAGCAGGACCCAAAGGACCATCTCACCTTTAGGCAAGTTCAGCAGTCAATTCTCTGTGAGTCCTGCATGTCCAGTTCATCTAACAAACTCCTTAAGGAGCCACCATGATGCCCATTATCCTCTTGAAGTAGCTTGGTGCTGCCAGGAGTAGATGTGTCTCACTGTCATGAAAAGTCCTGAATTTTTAAAACATTTAAATGCCATATTCTGAAGGTCTCTGAAAGATTTGAAGACTACCTATCTGACTTAAATATATCTCTATATATCTAGAAAGCCTAACTAACATGACTACAAGCTTCACTATTATATATAACTATCTATTAATCTGTATTTCTTAATTATACATTACAGAAGCAAGATGACCAGCGGCTATAAACGATTGGCATGTTCAGAGGTGACTAGGTGTTGCTAGGGATTGAGCCCAGGCCCTGAAGTGTGCTGAGCACAGTGTTCTGCGGATGTGCTCTGCTCCCAGCCCATGTGTTTCTGGGTTTGGGGCTATATTTTTTCATCCTGCATTTCTTTTATCTTTTAAAAATATTTTTAGGTTGGGTGGTGTGGCACAAGCCTTTAATACCAGCACTCAGGAGGCAGAGGCAGGCGGATCTCTATGAGTTTGAGGTTAGTTTGGTTTATAAGAGCTAGTTCCAGGACAGCTAGGGCTGTTACACAGAGAAATTCTGTCTCAAAAAAACAAA
>NC_022027.1:56386386-56390353 GCF_000317375.1 Microtus ochrogaster | reverse complement strand
CACTCACTGAGTACCCTTGGTGCTGCCTGTCTGTGCATGGGTGTAGGACCATGTACTAAAACATCGGTGATATCATCTCAGGGCCCACACCCTGAAGAAAACTGACTTCCCCCACAGCAGGTATCAAGTGTCAACTGTACCTGGACTAGGGATGGGACTTTTGGGCTCCCCCACATTCTGTTTTTAGATTCTTATTTATTTATTATGTATACAATGGTCTGCCTACATGTGTCCTCGCAGACAGAAGTTGGCACCAGATCTTATTACTAGTGGTTGTGAGCAGGGTCTTATTATGTATCGACACTGGCCCAAAACTCAGAATGATCCTCCTGACTCAGCCTCCTTGGGTGCTGAGGTTTATACAAATGTATCACCTGGCTAAAATAAATAAATTCAATTAATTAAAACAATAATTAATCACAGACTAACAGGGATAACGTCTGGTGTGCCTCAGTGACTTGGAAGAAAATTTGCACCAACTTAGTCCTCTTTGTGAATGCTCACCCAGCTTTTCCATGGAAGATTTCTTTGTTGAATGGTGCAAACAAAAAGCCTCTTAACTCCACGGACCAGAGGGCAGCTGGGTGCTGGGAACGGGGTGGGGGGTGGGGGCTAAAAAGGATGGACATAGAGAAGGGGAGCTATCACTGGGAAAGCATTGGTCATCTGGGTGGAGCTGCCGAGGGAGGCACCGAAGGGAGCAGGTCCCTAGACCAGAAGGAATAAGCCGTGACAGAGGCCTCCTGAAAAGACATCCGGTTTTAAAAATGGGAAAGGAGTGTCTCTATTTGACAAGAACTCGGAAGACAGCAGCCCCTAGCAGCTCCACAGAAACCAGACCCATCCTGCCCTCCAGCCCGAGGCGGTACCCAACACACCCGGTTGCGGGTGAGGGGAATTCTCCAGGAAGGTGACTTTTGGTCATTCTTGCTCAACCTATGAATTGCTGCGGAGTGTTCCAACTCACTCCCTCCTCCCGCATCTCTATACAGACTGAAGCAAAGGTGGAAATAAGCCAAATACCCAGTTGTGCCTGGAACGGGTTTTCTGCCCCTTTCGGAGCAGGGCCAAGTGAAAGGCACAACTGGGGGTTCTGAGAGATGGGGAGGGGGGCGGGGGAGGGCAGGGAGAGGGTTGCCACATTGCAAGACACAAAGCTGGGGAACAACCCTGTCTTTGCTTCATTGACAAAGGAGAATGAGGGACCAGAGCCAGGCTGGCTTGAACTGACAGTAGAAAAACCACTTTTGTAATTCACGGCCCTAGGGCGTGCAATGGAAACACTGGCAAAGCAGCTGAGCAGGCGCGCACTCTCAGGGAAGCAAGAACGTGGCCTGTGAGATGATGAGAGGCTCTGTGGTTGTGGACAGGTTGCTCGGAGCCTCAGGGACTTCCAGGATGCGGTTGGAGTAAGAAGAGGGCCCTCCAGCCCTCGGGGGCCCAGTGTCCTGGGTCTACTTCTCAGGATACGTGCATCTAGCTTCCTGGCAGTGGAGGCAGTGTGGGCTTCCTGGACATGGTACCTCGGAAGATGTCCAGAAGACATGGAGGGCCTCCAGGATATAGCTGTTGTCCGAGAAGTACAAAAGTTGAATCAGTTGGTAGACAGGATTTCATGGGCGGTGCACTCAATGCGTGAACACACGGCGGTAAATAAAACCGCTTTATTAAGGAGACGCAATGCCAGGGACAAACTAACAGGGTACAAATAAAGGTTGAAGCCGCCGCTGACCCCACACTGTCTCTCTGCCGTTCTGGGTCTCCCCTGATGTCAAGCGAGAGCCAGAGCAAGCGAGCGAGCACCCTTCTATCTTAGTCCCCGGTAGTACCTCAGACCTGAGCGCCCCCAAACGCTATTGGCTGAATGAATTTACACAACACCCTCCGCTCAGCACAGCTGACCCTTGGCTCCCACTGCCTTTAACTGGTACAGAATATTGAAGATCCGCACCCACGGGTGCTATAAGAGCCTCAAAGAGAAGGTGGAGTCTTGTTGGTTGACAATGGATTTCTTATCAGCATTGGTAGGCACACCTTTTATCTCCAAGTCATCAGAGAAAAACCTTACTAACCACCTGGCAGCACCCTGCTGTGGTCAGGTGCTAAATTAGGTGTCGGAATACAGCTGTGCCCAGATGGAGATCTCCGGGGCCCAGAATGGGCTCGGTGCTGGCATATGGGCAGGATGTGGAGCAGAGGAAAATGGGGATGGGTAACACAAAGACTGAGGTGGGCAGGGTGGGTTTAGGGCTTTCGGGGTGATCAGCCTGTTTGAGGTTTGGCGGGTGCTTGGAGAGACAACTGGGGTACAGTTGTCTGTGGGCAGGACACCATGGTGCTTAGGAGTGTGCTCGCTTTCAGGGTCTTGAGGTTCATCCTGGGTCCTCTGTTATGAAGACCTTTCATCGGGGTTCCCAGCAGGTTTGGGCTGATTTTCTCTTCTCACTCACTGAATCCCCACGGCAGGGCGCTGTCGAGAGCAGCAGCAACTCCTCTGAGGTACTAAAATGCTGACACCGGGAAAACCTGTGCTCTACCATTGCGAGAAATACGAGAATAACTCATCTTTTATGCAAAACACAAGTTTGGGTCTCTTGGGCAAGATGGCAGGGGATGAAGCAAAGAGGCTTCACCTTTGCTGGGAGACCACCAGGTTCTCTTTGGAATGACAGAATCTAGGACCTCCTGAAAGGCAAGAATGTTTGCTCTTGCTGCCTCTGTTCTTCTTTATACAGATATCCTAATCGATGCTACGGGCAAGGAAGTAATCAAAGATGTGCAAATCAGTAGGGAAGAAGTAAAACTATTTCCATACCACGGTTTTATCTGCAGAAAAGCCTAAGGAATCCACAGACGTCTACCAGAGCCAGTAAGCAAAGTTAGAAGGCCACATGATACTCCACCAATAAACAACAGCACACACCTTTAGTCCCAGCACTAAAGGCAGAGGCAGGTGGATCTCTGTGAGTTCAAGGCCAGCCTGGGCTACGTAGCAAGTTTCAGGACGTCTAGAGCTATATAAGAGAAAGACCCTGTCTCAATAAAACTATAATGATAATGATAATAAGCAGGAAAATAAAATCAAGAAAGATGTTTCATTCATACTAGCATAAAAAGAATAAAATAGGACCAATATTTATTTGTTTAGCCTGTCTGGACATACATCACATGCACGTAGTGTCTGCAGAGGTCAGAAGGGAGCATCAGATCCTCCTAAAACTGCAGTGACAGATGTGGGAGCCACGATGTGGATGCTGAGAACTTCAAAACATTGCCGAGGGAAAAAAAAAGAAGAAGAAAGAAATCACAGGTCTGAGCAAACGGAATGAGCCGCTGAATTCACAGATTGCAGGACGCAAAAGTGTTAAGGTAGCAATTGTTGCCAGGCCTAGCGGAGCAGGCCTGTCCAGGCCGGCACCATCTCAGGAAACAAACTAACCAAGAACAAACAACACAACTCAGCTGCAACACCCGCCCAGCTCTGGCTTCAGTCCCCAGTGATGAGGAGAACAGAGCCCACCTGCTGCCCTATTTAACTTGTAACAACCCCCAGAAAGCATTTGCTTGTGTTTGTTTTGATAAGCTTGTCCTTTATGTGGAAGTGCAAAGGACCTAAAGGAAAGAATTACGATCAGAAGTGCGGAAGATTTTTAATAAAGTTGCAGCCACACAGATCTACAAAACGGGCAGACTTCAAACACACTCACGGCCAACTGACTTGACAGCAATGCTAAGACAAATCTTATCAGTGTTGTAGTATGAGGGGCGGGGCTGCGTCCCCGCCACCCAGCCGCCTGCACGGCTAGCTTTATACCCGAAATAATTACATGGAAACTGTATTCTTTTAAACACTGCCTGGCCCATTAATTTTAGTTTCTTATTGGCTAGCTCTTACATATCGATCTAACCCATTTCTAATAATCTGTGTAGCCCACGAGCTGGCTTACCAGGAATGATCTTAACCTGC
>NC_022027.1:56377645-56386033 GCF_000317375.1 Microtus ochrogaster | reverse complement strand
AAATTAACACAAGCCAGAAGTCTCTCCCCCATCATTTTAGTCTATTTTAGAATATAGTCTTATATTTTTACAACATTGTCTTTTCAGTAAAGTATGCTAGGATACCTGGATACCAATAAAAAATATATATAAATAAGTAACATTTTTCATCTCACACGAGCCCAATGCAAAAATTAAAAATGAATCATGGATCCAAATGTATGAGCTAAAACCATAAAAATCTAGAAGAAAACACAAAAGAACATGTTTGTGTTCTTTGCCTAAAGATTTCTTAAACATGAGACCCAAAACCATGTTTTCTTTAAATGGAAAATATTGGTAAATTCAACATCATCAAAATTAAAAGCTTTGCTCTTTAGAGAAAAAATAAGTCAAAAGCTGGGAAAGTATTTGAAGATCATATATCTATAAGAGATGTATGACCAGAATATATGAAGAATTCTAACATGAAAAACGAAACCATAACACTTTCGGTGAAATGGATGTAACTGGAGATCGTTATGATCAGCGAAAAAACAAGACTCAGAAAGACAAATACTGGATGTTTTCTCTTGAAAGGAGAAACTAGATTTTAAATTATATGTGTGTGTGTATGCGTGTATAAAAAGGAAGTCTAACAATTCAACTGTAGTTGATAGAAACCAAAATGACCAAGATTGAAATGGCCATCACAGCAAAGCAGAGCTGAAAAGACGATTGGCATCATTGTTTACCAAGGAAATGTGAATTCATGCTGCCACTATCCACCACTAGAGCTTCAGCAGCCAAAGGTTGATGTTTTCAAGTCTGGGCAAAAGTCTGAAGAAACCGGAACCATAAGATGGTGCATTTAATCTAGATAATAGTTCAGCAGCTTCTTAAGATGTTAAACATATTTGCTGTATGACCCAGAAATTCCACTCCTCAGTATCTACATAGGGATATGAAGTCCTATAATTACAGACTTAACATGCAAAAGTTCATAGCCACACTATAATAGTTCACACTGTAAATTATTTAGAGGACTTATCAACCTGTATATACATGAACACCACTGACACATGCAACAACATGCGTGACCATCATGTCACAGGTCAAGGTTTGATTGCACTAATTTGCCGCCTCTGGATGTGGCAGAGGTGTGAAAAAAGAAGAACTCAGGAGAGCAAGGGCATCAGCAGTGATTGACGGCAGGAGTAGGGGACACCTTGTGGCTGGTCCGTGTTCTGAACTTGGATATTACTATTATACGGACTGTACAGCTGTATAAATTCACTTAAGTGCAAGTATATCCTTATAATCGGTGAACTTGATACTAAATTATACTTCCGTAGAGGTACTGAAACAGAGCAGAAGAATCTAGAGGCCTTTGGGAGACAATGGTTGGTGTGTGTGTGTGTGTGTGTGTGCGCGTGCGCGTGTGTGCACATGTGCTTGCTCACAGGAGAGAAAGCACCCATGGGAGATGGGTTTGAACCTGAGTGCGGTGGGAAAGCACAGACACTTTGCTGGGCCTGAATTTGGCTCTACCATATGCTAACTATGTGAGCTGGAGAATTACTTCTCGAGCCTGTTCTGCCTTTTATGTACCCTAGAGTCATGTGCATTGATGGTCACATGTGTGAAGCCCTAAGCTCAGAGCCTGACACCATACAAGGTGCTTGCCGAGGGAAAGGTCTGAACTGATTTCTTCTAAAAAAACAAAATTAAAACAAAAAACCTCAAGGCTTTGTTCAAACCACAGACTTGTGGGCCCTCCAGGTATATTGTAGGAGATTCTGAGACACTCACTGGCCTGATTTAGCAGCTTTATTAATGGCCAAGGCTGACACTACTGTCCATAGACCACCAGGATGGCTGCGTGTGAGTATACCACAGCTCCTAACCTTGTCTGGGTTCTCAAGATAGACCCTTCACAGTGGGGTTAGCAGGAGTCACAAGTGTCCTGTGTAGTAGGGTGATAATGGCACAGAACGCAGGGTGGGGGCTGGAGACCAGCACAAAAGGGACACAGTCTGCACTGAGTCTGGGTGCTGGAACACATGAAGAGCAGCCTAGCAGGAGGCCATGGAAATTTTCACAAACTAAAATTGGCATGAGCTAGAAAGCTGTGAACACAGGAAGCTGCTGAAAACAGTGTGGGCAGCGTAAGGCTGCTACCTGAGGTGTTGGCAGGCTTCACCCCTGCTGGTTGATTGCAGGAGGATGTTGGGTCATCAGGAAATAGGGATTTGAAATAATCCCACAGGAAGGTGTGAACAACAGAAGTAACTGGGGGACAGGGGCTCCCAGCATGCATTCAAAGATGGCATTGTGGTAGATTCTTCACACATCCTGGAGTTGGGGGTAGCTTTGTGCAGGCAACTCATTCCTGGCTCAGGATCCTGGCAGTGAGCCTTCCGTGTAATTGCTTGTAGAAGGACACTTGCTATTTATTTTGGATTCCCAGTATACACTTCTACTTTTTCCTGTAACCTCACTTGAGTTGTGTGAGGGGAGTTTCCTCTTGTCCAGTATGTACACTGTCTTAGTCAATACAGGAATACTGCCCTCCTCTGGTCAATTAAGTCCTTTCTGGAACTCCAAATAAGGCTAAATCACGGGCAAGAACTAAGATACCCTTGTGGGAGATCTGACTCCCAGGCCTCCACTCTACCTTTATTTCTAAAGCTGAACTCCGCTTTCCTCTGGCTTCTTGGATGACCTCTGGACACTAGTCTGTGAAGCTGTTCAGCTAAAGGGGACTGTGGTCCATTCTGTTACACAGAACAGACGTGGAATGAAGCTGTAACCTTTCCACGGCATGCAAGGGGAGAGAGCCCACCTCTAGCTATGCGCCGTTGAGCTTTAGATTCCTACATGAATACAGATGAGTCACAAACTCCTTCTGAGTATCAGTTTTTCCCATGATATGGAAAGACTACCACTTTTCAGCACTGTTGAGATTAAATGTATTTATGCATCATGTATGTGCTGTGGGCCCGGTGGTCTGGAAACCTGTGAAGAACCAAGAGATGTGAACAAGATAGACATAGTTTTCATGGATCATGTACTCTCAGAACTGAGGAGAGACATTGGAAGGATGGTGACAAGGTTGGCAATGTCAACAGAGAAGCTCAAGGCACGGAGTCAGTGGTTAAGAAGAGGACCTAAGGAGTCTGCAAGAGAGGGGCCCCAAGACCCTTCTCTTTTCTTTCTCCCGGGTGTTCCTTTCCTCATCGTGACATTCTGTATCTCGTAAGCATGTTTTCTTCTTCATGGACCACTCACGCACACATATGTGAACGAGAGCACTCCACAGAGGTCCTGATCTCACCCAGAGGCAGATAAGCAGCCACCCTATTGTACCTGAATCCTAGATTCAAACTCACTCATTTTAACAGGTGAGCCAGTTGTGAATTCCCAGGCCTTTGAGCTGCAATTATTCAGCCTTGCCAGTCTTGCACCCATTCCTTCTTCCCTGCCCATCCTCTCTCACGCCCATCTCCTCTACTGTAATGAGTC
The DNA here is from genome assembly GCF_000317375.1 of Microtus ochrogaster. Classification (NCBI taxonomy): domain Eukaryota; kingdom Metazoa; phylum Chordata; class Mammalia; order Rodentia; family Cricetidae; genus Microtus; species Microtus ochrogaster. The sequence continues at coordinate 56,382,550 of NC_022027.1, read as the reverse complement.
AAAGACTTAAGGTCCTGGAAGAAAACTGGATATTGGGAAGGTTGCATGAAGCAGCTCCAAAGCAAAGCAAGTATCACTCCAACAAATAGTCACTGAATGCCAGCTCTAGAAAAACTACGCTAGATACTAGGTGGGAAAAGGAAGGAATTTGAGATCTGAGAATTAATGCTACCTGTCAGTTATTCAAGGATGATGGGCACATAAACCATGCTGCTGCTCTGAAGCAAGATAAAGAAAGCCATGTTCCTCAAGGGTACAAAGTACTGAGGCTTTCTGGCATACAAAAATTTAGCTGGGAATGGTGTAGCATGCCTGGAACCTCAGTGAGAAAAAAGGCTGGGAAAACAGCTCAGTCTCAAGCACAGAGACATGGATTGATTCCCCGGAACCCACAGAAGAAAAGCTGAGTGTAACCAGGTGTGGTAGAGCAGACTTTTAGCTCCAGCATTCAGGAGATGGAAACACACAGACCTCTGTGAGCTTGAGGTCAGCCGGTCTACATAGGGAAGTCTAGCCCAACCAGTGCTACACAGTAAAGCCCTGTTCTCCTTCCCCACAATCAGTAAATACATTCCAATTTACCAGGTGTGGTGATGCATGCTGTTACTCCCAGCACTTGGAGGCAGGTGGGCTTCAGTGTTTGAGACCAGTCTGGTCTCCAGAGTGAGTTCCGGGACAGCCAACACTCCGCAGTGAGACACTATCTCAAAAATAACAAATAAGTAAATAAAGTGGTGGGTGCCTTGTAATCTCAGCAGTGGGGAGCCGAGACCAGCAGATCCCTAGGCAATCATCCTAGCCTACACAGCCAGCTCCAGACCAATGAAAGATCATGCCTCAAAAAGGGTGTGTGTGTCACCTGAGCCCGGAGATTGTCCTGGCTTCTCATTACACATGTACACACGTATGTGCACAAAGAAAGAAAGGGGAAAAGGGAATTCTCTAAAGTTTATACCCAGAGAAAACTACAAGGCTTAAGGCCATATTTTTCTCCTTACTCCAACCCCATCGTATGCTGGAATAGATATATTCTTGCACAAGGAAAGGAACACAGTGTTCTCATTTCCACTGACCGCATGCATCCCAGCTGCCAGTTCCAACATCTGCCATCCCTTAGATGTGCAGTGAAGCATCAGGCTCGAGGACTCACACAGAATCGCTAAGCCCCTGCTTGGACCGACTCTGGAGAGAGGAAAGAAATCACCAGGGGAGCCTTACATCACCACATATATTCTTACGAATATTACAGATGTCCATTCAGCAGAAGTTTCTGAAAGTCTGTGTGCACGGGAGAAAGTACTCCAGATTTCTCAATGGCAGGGTTAAGGCTGGAGTTCTTGGCTGATAACATCGCTATACAAGGAGAGTTGGCTGCAACATTTCATAACTCCAGAGTGCAGGCCGAGGCCACGCTCTTACAACATAGCTGGACTCGTCGCCTATTGTGGTGGCGAGAGAGTGGGAGGAAATTTAAACATTCTTAGCTTTGTTTGGATTATCAAAACAATTCCTCCTTATTGAGAGCACCAAGGTGTATCTCGTGACTTGTCAAGGGCAAAAGGCAGGTTAGGATTTGATGCGGAGGAAGAGAAGTGCACTGTTTTCTCCCCTTGCTGCGCGGAGGCTGGGATAGAGGTAGGGGCAAAGATGCCCAGAAAGGGGAGGCTGAAAAGGAAATCAGGAAGAAGGTAGATTGGAGAGAGGAAAGAGCTCTCTCTTGGATGTCCTAGTGTGGAAATAGTGCAAGTTAACTAGGCTCTCTGATCACAGGCAGAAGGGTGAGGAGAAAATGAACCCGCCAAGCTTCAGGAGCCGCTCAAGGACTTATATAACACACAGCTCTGTCTCTAGAAGTCAGCTTTCTTATAGTCTGGCCTCCACTGCTGGGGCAGAGAGCTTAGGGCCCTCTATTTAGAGGTTGAGAGTATGCACACACTCAGGAACACAATAAGCCCTCAATCCTGAAGCTTCTGTGAACACTGGAGTTGAGGTGGACTGTTGCGAAATATTTATTTAACTATACAAAGAGGTGTTGCATTTGTTTAACTATGGAAAGATGTATTGCTATTTTACTTTGTCTGCCTAAGACATCTGATTGGTCTAATAAAAAGCTGAACGGGAGACATGAGTCTGGGACCTCTGAGGGAGTAGGCCTGAGCCAGGACCTCTGCCAGAGCAGACCCAAGGCAGCAACCTCAGCAGAAAGAGGCCCAAGCAAGCAAGCAATCTCCATGGGAGCAGGCCTGAAAGACCCATGGTAATGCAGAACAACTCTGGGAGTGCTGAGTCACCTCCATGAAAATGGAGTGACCAATGGGGTGACTGGAACTGTGGCCCTGACTGCACCACTAGGAGCAACCATCTGAGCCTTGGATCCACTGGCACCTGGAAGATAGATCACCAGAGTCACAGACAGCCCCAGTTACACCAATCAGAGGAAAAGATGGGTAGACAAGGTAAGAACACACGCAACACCACAAAGAGTAACATGACACCAGTAAAAACTAGTGACCCTACAACAGCAAGACTTGTACAACCAAATATAGATGAAGCAGAAGAAAATGACCTAAAAATAACTTTAGTAGAATGTTTAAGGCCCTTAAAGAGGAAATTAAAAATTCCCTTAAAGAAATGTAGGAAAAGACAAACAAAAAATTGGAAGAAATCAGCAAATCCCTTAAAGAAAACCAAAAAAAAAAGGCAATAAAACATATGAAAGAAACTATTCAAGACTTGAGAACTGAAATAGAGACAATAAAGAAAACACAAGCTGAGGAATTATAGAAACAGAAATCATGAGAAAACTATCAGAAACCACAATGCAAGCATAAACAGCAGAATACAAGAGATGAAAGAGAGACTCTCAAGCGCTGAAGATACAATAGAGGAAATAGACTCATCAGTTAAAGAAAACATTAAATCTAACAAAAGCATAACCCAAAATATCCAGAAAATATGGGATACCATGAAAAGACCAAACATAAGAATAATAGGTATAGAAGAATTCCAACTCAAAAGCACAGAAAATATATTTTACAAAATCATAGAAGAAAACTTTCCCAACCTAAAGAAAGATGTGCATATGAAGATATAGAACGCTTACAGAACACCAAATAGACTGGCTCAAAATAAAAGTCCCTTAGTCACATAATAATCAAAACACTAAACATACAGAATAAAGAAAAATTATTAAGAGCTGCAAAGGAAAAAGGCCAAGTAACATATAAAAGCAAACATATCAGAATTACACCTGACTTCTCAATAGAAACAGTGAAAGCCAGAAGGTCCTAGTCAAGCGTTATGCAGAGACCATGGATGCCAGCCCAGACTACTATACCCAGCAAAACTTTCAATCACCATAGAAGGACAAAACAAGATATTCCATGACAGAACCAGATATAACCAATACCTAGACATAAACCCAGCCCTACACAAAGTACTAGAAGGAATACTTCAACCCAAGGAAGTTGACTACATCCACAAAAACACAGACAATAGATGATCTCACAGCAGCAATTCCCAAAGAAGGGGAAAACACACAAAATAACATGACCAACAATGAAAACTAAGTTAACAGGAGATAGCAATCACTGGTCATTAGTATTTCTTAATATAAATGGACTCAACTCATCTATAAAGAGACAGAGGCCAACAGATCGGATACAAAAACAGAATCTTTCTGCTGCATACAAGAAACACACCTCAACCTCAAAGACATCACCTCAGAGTAAAGGGTTGGGAAAAAATTTTCCAATCAAATGGACCTAAGAAACAAGCTAACAAAATAGACTTCAAACTAAAATTAATCAAAAGAGACAAAGAAGGATATTTCATACTAGGCACAGGAAAAATCCATCAAGACGAAATCTCAATACTGAACATCTATGCCCCAAATACAAGGGCACCTTCATATGTAAAAGGAATACTTCTAAAGCTCAAATCACACATTAAACCCCACACACTAATAGTGGGCGACTTCAACACTCCACTCTCACCACTGGACAGGTCTATCAGATAAAATATTAACAAGAGAAATAAGGGAACTAACAGATGTTATGACTCAAATGGACTTAGCAGACATATATAGAACATTCCATCCAAACATAAAATAATATACCTTCTTCTAGCACCTCAGGGAACCTTCTCAAAAAATTGACCACATACTATGTAACAAAACAAACCTCAACAGATACAAAAACATTGGAATATCCCCATGTATCTTACTGGATCACTATAGCTTAAAATTAGAATTCAACAGCAATACTAACTTCAGAAAGCGCACAAACACATGGAAATTAAACATCGCTCACCTGAGGCATCAATGGGTCAAGGAAGAAATAAAAGAAGATATTAAAGACTTCCTAAAATTCAATAAAAGTGATCACACAACATACCCAAATTTATGGGACACGATGAAAGCAGTGTTAAGAGGAAAACTCATAGCACTAAACACCTACATAAAGAAGCTGGAAAAATCCCACACTACTGAATTAACAGAACATTTGAAAACTTTAGAACAAAAAGAAGCAAACTCACCTAAGAGAACTGGATGGCAGGAAAAAAAATCAAACTGAGAGCTGAAATCAACAAAACAGAAACAAATAAAGATACAAAGAATCAATGAGAAAAAGAGTTGGTTCTTTGAGAAAACCAACAAAATAGTCAAATCTTTATCCAACCTAACTAAAAGGCAGAGAGAAAATACCCAAATTAACAAAATCAGAAATGAAAAGGGATACATAACAACAGACAAGTAGAAAATCCAGAGAATCTTTAGGTCATATTTCAAAAACCTGTACTCCACAAAATTGGAAAACTTAAAGGAAATGGACAACTTTCTGGATAAATACTACTTACCAAAATTAAATCAAGACTAAATAAACAAGTTAAATAGACCTATAGGTC
>NC_022027.1:56370325-56377367 GCF_000317375.1 Microtus ochrogaster | reverse complement strand
AAAGAACTAATACCAATACTCCTCAAATTGTTCCACACAATAGAAACAGAAGAAACATTGCCAAACTCTTTTTATGAGGCTACAATTACTCTGATACCCAAATCACATAAAGACATTACTAAGAAAGAGAATTACAGACCAATCTCACTCATGAACATTGATGCAAAAATACTCAATAAAATACTGGTAAATCAAATCCAAGAACACATCAGAAAAATTATCCACCATGATCAAATCGGCTTCATCCCAGAGATACAGGGATGGTTCAATATACAAAAATCTGTCAATGTAATCCACCATATAAACAAACTGAAAAACAAAAACCATATGATCATCTCATTAGATTCTGAAAAATCCTTTGACAAAATACAACAACCCTTCATCATAAAGGTCTTGGAGAGAGCATGGATACAAGGAGTAAATTGGGAGCATGGGAGAGGTTTGAAGGGGAGAGGAAGGGAGGGGAGCAGAGAAAAATGTATAGCTTAATAAAATCAATTTTTAAAGATCTGAATGGCTAATAGCATGGGAGGAGATATAGGTGGGACTTGCTGGTAGGGAAAGGAAGGAGGAGAAAGCATTTAGGCTCAGGGGATAAGAAAGGGGAGCGCCAGAGGCTAGCCAGCCAGATACGGAGAAAGCAGGAATGTTGAACATACAGAATAAAGGAAAGGTAAAAAGTCCTGAGGCAGAAATGTAGATGAATAAAAACAGATTAAAGTACATAATAAGAGCTAGTGGGACAAGGGCCAAACATTCATAACTAATAATAAGTCTGTATCTTTATTTGGGAGCTGGTTGGCAGCCCAAAGAAAATGCCAGGTAGGGCTCGCTTGGCCAGGTCCTTACCATCACTAAGAAGAGGGCATCAAATATACTTCATATATTCATCTCTCAGTGGACTGTATTAGATTGAAGAGCTATCAGAATGTATTATTTTTTTGTTTTGTTTTGTTTTTTCTAGACAGGGTTTCTCTGTGTAGCTTTGGAGCCTGTCCTGAAACTAGCTCTTGTAGACCAGGCTGGCTTTGAACTCACAGAGATCCTCCTGCCTCTGCCTCCAAGTGCTGGGATTAAAGGTGTGCACCACCATTGCCCTGCCTAAAATGTAACTTTGGAAGGGTTTTTCATGGTCAAGTCTGGTTCTTTCTCACTGTTGCATGCAGTCTTATTGCTCATAGCTGTCTAGATCAACATGAATTCTCCATCACCCACAAACACCTATGGCCTCCTTAAATTTGAGCTTTGCAAGCCATGTATAACTTCCTACAAAATCTGTGACTAAATAAGTTACCGAAAGCATAAGCCAGCACAAAATCTGATAGAAAACCGCTATTGTATCTTGCTTGAGAGGTCATAGATGCTGTGATCATCAAGAAAGGCTGCTGCCAGGTTTCTGGGCCATTTCACCTCTGCTTCACTGACCTCAAAGAACAAATCACAAAAACATACCTCACTGCAGCCGATGAGATAGAACTTATGCTCATTTGTCAAGTATTTGTTGAGGCCTGATTGTTTCAAGCAATAGAGCTACAAAGATACACAAATAAGATGATACATCCTTGCTATTGGGACCACAGTCTTAGTGATAGACAGGAAGGATGGTAATACAGTCCTGTAAGTGTCCAACAGGAAGGGCCGGAGGCTACCCTGTGCTGTGGGAACAAAGCCGTTCCTTACCATGCGGGTTCTGTTTACTGTGCCAAGGAAGAACTAACTGAACCAAGATGTTTGAGAAGGCAGCATTTGAGCAGAGTACTGAATGACCAGCATTGTGCTCACATGCAGGACAGGACTGGGGGACTGGACAGGAAAGGGTGTGAGGTCAAGAGAGTCTCCTTATCAGTGATGCCCGAAGGATGGAGTAGGGCGCAGAGCCTGCACCTGCAGTGAGCCAGGAGCAGGAGGCTGAGGTCTGGGGAAGTCCAGAGAAGGAAGAGACGTGAGAAGTAGTTAAACCAGCACTAGGTGTTTGCCTGAAAACTTAAGTGTTGTGTGAATGTTCACGTTTCATGTTTATGTCTTCCAAGTCTTACTGATACACCCATCCTAATGTTCTGGACAGCCTGCAGAACATGCCAAAGGAATTCCTGCCACCTGGTGGACAGAGACGACGTCGCAGTGCATAGCTCCAGGTCACAGCATCCAGGATGATATTACTCAGTGAGTTAAGCAGTCAGATGGAGCTGGCTGTGGTGGCTTACACCTACAACCTCAGCACCAGGGAGGCAGAGGATCAGGAGTTCAAGGCCAGCCTTGTTCACACGGGCTCTGTAATGGGGATGGAGAGTGGATGAGTACACACACGATAGCTCAAGCATCCTTCCTCCAGTTCCAGGGGTCTGACAGCCTCTTCTGACCGGTGTGAACCAGGCACAGCTGTGCTATACAGACAGACAGACAAAATATTCATATTTATAACATTTAAAAATCTGAAATACCTTGATGTTCTTTATTCCTGTTATCATGTTGGTAAAGATTTATGTTTAATTATGTATGTGGGCGTGTGCGTGTGAATTTGGGTGCACATGGAGGTGCCCAACATGGGAGCTCAGAACTGAACTTGGGTCCTCTGCAAAAACAGTAACTGCTCTTAACTCCTGAGCTATCCCTCTAGCTCCTCAGATGTATTTTTTTAAAAAGTTAAGGAAAATGCTCTCCTGTATGAAAGACAACGTGAAGGAGGGGGAGAAAATGTTATTGCTGTACACAGGGATCGCCTGCACTCCCCCAAACTCTGCACATGAGCGCCACTCTGCAGTCCAGACTGCTTTCAGCCTTGGCTTCACGCTCCTCCTGTCAGGGTTTCTTTGTCAATCAATAAAGGGTAAACAAGGAGGCATTAAAACATTTCCCAGTTGTGCCGTTTGCACTTAAATGTGAATATGAAATTAGAATACTCCAGGCCCCATTCAGTGCCCAGAAGACCCTCAAGGACACACGTCCATCTGTCAGTCCCCCCACACAGATGGCACAGACACCCATAGTGCAAGGGACATACTTTTCAAAGTCAAAAAGTTGGCCGGGCGGTGGTGGCGCATGCCTTTAATCCCAGCACTTGGGAGTTCGAGGCAGGCCGATCTCTGGGAGTTCGAGGCCAGCCTGGTCTACAAGAGCTAGTTCCAGGACAGGCACCAACGCTACAGAGGAACCCTGTCTCAAAAAACAAAAACAAAAAAAAAGTCAAAAAGTTGGCATGCATTTCCAACAACTTTTTATTACTCCCAGTTGAGGAAGACAGCCTTATAAATGTGATGCAGAAATGTTGGGTTTCTCAGAACAAGTTTTTGGAATTGGCATGATTCTTTTAGAATCGAAACTATCTTAGGAAAAGTCTAGAATAAGCAGAAGAATGAATAATCCTGAAGTATGATTCATATAGCAGGGCATAATCAAGTGTGAACATCACACTTTCCCATGGGATTTCATACACACTTGAATAATCCTGAAGTATGATTCATGAAGAGGGCATAATCAAGTGTGAACATCACACTTTCCCATGGGATTTCATACACACTTGAGTTTTTTATTGTTATGGCGTTTGACCCATGAGCAAGAGTTAAAAATGGAGAATTAGGAAACTTTTGCTGACTGGTCTAACACGAGGCAGTGGAGGGTTACTGAAGATAGGATGTCCACCAGCTGTTTCTCCTCCGCTGAGGTCAGTGTTCTGGGAACAAGTACCAGCAACTTGGAGAAGAGAGGAATTAGTATTGAGATGGATGGACGATGGGGGAGCTGGGAAGTCACAGGGCAGCTAGTTCAGCGCAGGCAAACAGTATCACCCTTTGGCTGTCTAAGAATTAAAGGACTATCTTTAGACAGGGGCTGCTATGACGGGGCTCGCAAACACCCGCCTGGGGTCAAGTTCCCAGGCAACTCTAGTGGTAAGCAGCGTGAAGGAATGTTAAATGGGGTCTCTATCTTCAGGCGGCTTATACCTCACTATAGGTCTTCAAGGAAATCACTATTTGGGCTGAGTGACCTCGGTAGGCTTTGTATAGAGAAAGGTGGGGCTGCTGATGACCGATACAAGCAATGCTACAAAGTTCAAAGTCCCCTTTGGTTTATTCTGAACTGAAGTTACACTTTTACAAGGAAGGGAAGACCATTGGAAAAATACACAGGGGGCAAGCGATTTCACTTCTCTCTCCCTCTAGCTTCCTCGTCTACTATAATTATATGCTGGTTTCCAGACAAGCTACAGAGGGAACGCACACAAAGATAAACACATCAATCAAACAACAGGCATGCGACTGAACATGCCCGTGACACCAGCACTTGGAAGAGCAAGGGCATCCTCGGTTACACAGGAAACTAAAGGCCAACCTGGGAACACTTGGCTTCTCAGTGTTGGGACGATGAAGAGATGCTTCTCAGAAGACACACAGAGGGTACAGAATGCCAGGGTGCTTCTAACATGAACTGATTGTGCTTCCTTTCTATAAATAAGCGTTGGATATGAATATTTACAGGATTTTAAAGTACGTCAAGATGAAAGGTGCTGAGGGCCAGTGAAGTGGCTCAGAGGTTAAGCCATTTGCTTCCAAGCCTGGTATTCAATCCCGACCCAACTACTGAAGACTGTTCTCATGAGCCATTTAAATAAATAAACACAATAATTAATTTTTAAAGATATGCACCAGAAAGACTGTTCAGTGATTAAGAGTGGATACTGCCTGGGTTCAGTTCCTGGCAACCTTGTCAGGAGGGCTTGTTAACTGCCTGCCATTCCAGCTACAGGGGTTCCAATGACCTCGGCAGGCACTCAACTCACGCACATACAAGGCACACATAGAGGTTGGTTGTGATGGCACATACCTTTAATTCCAGCACCGGGGAGGCAAAAGCACAGGAAATCTCTGTGAGTTCGAGGCTAGTCTGGACTACAGAGAAACCCTGTCTCAGAAAAAGCATATACATACTTTTTAAAATCACACACACACACACACACGCACACACACACACACACACACACACCCCAGGCATCTATTTCACCACCTTAGGGGAAAGTGTATGTTAAGGAAACGTTGGGGAGACTTTCAGAAAACCTACTCACATACCTCATAGACAGTGTGGCTAGTTTTGTTTTTAATCAGAGCATTTGAGTAGAAGAAAGGAAACAGCAAAAACCATGAGAAACAGAGAAACTGCTATTCTCTAAGAAGCATTACTCAGGGTGTCTAGAGACACGTGGTGGCAGCTGGGCTCCCTAGACGCTGCCCCTGTTCATGGAGACTGAGCTAAACACCGTGAGGCTACGGAACCACATGACTGCGTTCAGTTCCCTTTTGTGGGCTTCTCCCAGTTGGGAGTGATGCCTACGGCATATGCTATCATCTGCGGCAACGCTCAGAAGGAATCTACACACAGGGCAAATACATAATTAAATACACGTGAAAGCACACCATGGTGAATTCAAAGCAGAGGGAGCGTGTGCGCCCCCAGTGGTGAGAAGTAAACCGCATGGCAGTTCTGTCACCTAACTGTGCTTCTCCACTGCCGCAGCTCACATCTGGCTTTTACTCTTCGGGTTTTAGGGTGTTCCGTCTTTCTGGTCCCCCGATAGCGATACTGACATGATGAGGAGGGTGTTCATTGTCAATCTTCTCTCACGTGTTAGGATTAAATGTCTAGGGCCTAGTCCAGTACCTACTATTTTCCTTTAAACATTTTTATTGTTTTATTTTCATGCGTGAAAGGTTTGCTTCCCTATAAGTGAATAGCATGTGTTTCTGGTGCCCACTGAAGTCAGAAGATGGTGTTGGATCCCATGGAAGTGCTGGGAATTGACCCTGGGTCCTCTGTAAGAACAAGAAATGTTCTTAACCGCGGTGCCATCTCTCCAGCTGTTTCTTTTCTTAAAGCCCGCTTCGGTAGAGTCCGAGGAAGAATCCGCTCAGTGTGTCACCATCAAAAGGATATTCTGCTCACAGGATATGCTTTTAAAACATGCAGAACCATTCACACTCAGTCATGTTCTGGCCTTACAAAGGGTTAGGAAAACACGCTTCTGCGTCCTTTTCCATCAAGTGCCAGTTTCTAAAGCACTAAAAAAAAAAAAAAAATAAGTTCGAGGACAATTTTATCTTTTGAGTTCATTTTCTTCCACTGAGAAAAGAAGCAGGCCATGTCAAGCTAACACTCCCACCACCGCAGGGCTTAAAGCTCCCTTCCCACCTTCACTTTCGCCTCGTCCTGACCCAATCCGCAGCTGCGCGGAAGACCGCACCTTCTCGCTTGCGATCCAGAACACCGTTGGAGGCGGTGACTCTGGTTATTCTGATGAAAACCTCGTGTGAGATGTGGCGCATCAACTACTTCTGATTGCTCATCTGGAACTTTCAAAGACAGATGGCAGTTCAGACACACTGCAGAAACAGGGAACGACCACACCAATTTCAACAAGATGGAAAAATATTCTGAAGTAAGACTTGACACGACTGTCTGCAGATCGTGCTCCTTAAAGACCACGGATGACATGCACAGACATGGGCAGAAACAACACATCTGCAGGCGCTGGCAGGCGGGACTACTCGCCAAAATGAGATAACTTTACAATGATGTGCTGGGCCACAATTACATAAACAGTAGAAAGTACTAGGGCCTAAGCCTACAAGTTTTGTGTGTTTCAAGACCTTATGCAATCAATATTCTGACATCTGTCACGCAAATTTGTTTCTACGATGCTGATGCCAGAAACTAAGGAATCAACATTACTTGATGACTTTTGTTCAGATTCTGAAACAAACACAGTTGGATTCTTTGGAACAACAATCCTTGAGCCACTTTTTCTCTTTTCTTAATTTGGGCCATTAAGAAAAACACAATCATCTCCTTATTAGGCAAAGTTCCATTAGGAAGGCTTGGGGTACAGCCTGTTTCAAAAACCAGCACTTGTAGCTTATGTTAATAGTTCTAAATGTCTAAAGGCCTATTAAACAAAAACAACCTCAACAACCTGAAGTTCAAGCAGCAAGAATTTTTAAAAAGCTGGCCATAAGAGTAGTCAAATAGTCCAGGAACTTTTTAATAGCAAAAC
>NC_022027.1:56369050-56370139 GCF_000317375.1 Microtus ochrogaster | reverse complement strand
CACCCCAACACTCTCTCTCTCTCCCTCATTCATACACACACACACACACATACTGATTCCTCACTAATTTTGATAAATGTGGTGGGGATGTTCCTGCAAAATGGATGCAACAGCCTCCAGATTTCCTGGAAACTAACGTGCAATACTGGCTATCTTAAGAAGTTACAACAGCCGTGGATTCTAAATTTTCCGAGACCATTGATCCCTCTCTTTTGGCAAATTCTTTTATCCTCTGATGCTCCTGATAGTCAGCTTGCGTCAACATTGTAGCTGGGTTAGACTTCAGTCTGATTATTGAGACAGTGTTTTACATTTAGACCAAAGAGCACATTGCTACAGACACTGCCATCTTCTCCAGCCTCACTCAGTGAGGCCAGTGTTTGTACATCTATTCTCCTCTATGTAGTGGAGGAGGATTGCACATTAATCTCAGGAGCAAAAATAATTTTATTTAAAGACAAGGAATTCCTACAACTAGTAGCCTTTTAAGTTACCTGCCCCGTGGGTGTGGCCTCTTATACTGTAGATGCCCATGTAAAGTGTATTCAGCCTCTTTCCCGGCTGCAGGATTTGGTTTCTGTTCCCCGTTCCAGCAGAGGACTGTGATCTGTGAGTCTACCCCTAGATAAATAACCCTTTATTATACTCAGCTCTGAGCTAGTGTGGGATTTCCTTTAAGTGTCCTTCTTCATCTGGCACCCCACGTGGATCCAAACTCCATGCCTACTGGGTGGACCAGCTTAAAGGACTAAACAGTCCACAGCCCAGAAAAGTCTCCCACCCCCACCCGCTTGACTTGCTTTTACCTATTAAGCGTTTTTTGTAAAACTCCCAAAACAGTGGAGCTAACTGTTGCAGCAACTTGGAAATTTCCCAAGTGTGCGCACACACACCCCCCACCCCCACTGCCGCATTTCCTGCTGTGTGGCAACTTGCACAGCTTCAGGTTTGTACTCTAGGCTCCTGAGTTCTGGGCTTCTTGTTCCATGTACAAAATTGATTTAATTGCTTTTAATTTGTAAAGCAAAGCATATTTCTCAGTATTTAACCAGCACCAAGGTGGGGAAACCAAAGCCACTCAGGACTGTT
>NC_022027.1:56366995-56368565 GCF_000317375.1 Microtus ochrogaster | reverse complement strand
ACTGAGAAATTATCTGAAAGAATTCATACTGTTGAATTTGACAATCAAAATTTGTTAAAAATTTATGATAGGTTAGCAGACAGAGTATCTCTCCAGGACAGAAATCTGCACACTATCCAAATAGTGTCCAAGGAGGAGGTGTTATCTTTAAAGAAGAAACTTCAGCCCTTGGAATCACATGTGCAGAATGAAGACCAGAAGCTAGGTGCCTCAGTGAAATCACTAGAAATATATACAGGCAAGGAGATTTGGGATTTACAAAAGACAGTAGTAAAGAGATTTGAAATGATTGAGGAAATTATTGGAGCTGATGAGCAGGGAAAGAAGGTACAAAGACAGGATTCAACATCACCAGTAGCTGTCAGAGATGACTCACCCAGGGTTTTAGCTTTCTACCCTGTAATCTACTCTGACAAAGCATCAAGTTCTAAAGGACCAAAAGGATCCAAAGAAAGTAGATGGATACCTATAGGAATGAATGATCTAAAAGAAATTAAGCAAGGAATTGTAATTTACGGCTTGCATTCTGCATTTGTTAAGGAGATGGTAACGACATGGGCTTCTAGCATTAAAGCTTTGCCACACGACTGACTTCAGTTAGCTCCAGCAGTCCTAAATGACAGGTCTCAACTGATGTTTAATGCTATTTCAGAGAAGAGGCTGAAATTTTAGAAAAACAGGGTAAAGCAAAAGGACTTGAGACATTCCAAGATCAAATTCTTCATGAGGGCACTTATGCTGACCCACAGGCTCAAGTTCTTTACGATGAACAAATCTTGTCCCCATGCCACAAAGCAGGCTTAAATGCTTAGAACAGAATTCAAGAACTAGGAAAACAAATTGAATCATATACCAGGGTTAAACAGGGCCAGAGAGAACCTTTTAGTGACTCTTTACAAAGGCTGTACAAATAGGAGTAACAGACCCAGATGCTAGATGAGTACTTATTAAATCTCTGGCTTTTGAAAATGCCAACTTAGAATGCAAAAAGATATTTGGGCCTTTAAAGGTTAGATCAGCACCAGTGAATGAATGGATCCTGCATGCAATGAACATTAAGACATTTGACTATAATACTGAATCTTGGATAGGAGAAGCAATTTCCAAAGCTATGAGGAGACATCAAAAATGCCAAATGTTTTAATTGTGGTAGAATAGGACATCTGAGAAGGGACTGTAGACAATGAATTCCTAGGAATAGTGTCTCCTCTGGGAATTGTAAGAATAGGAGGACTCAGCCTTCAGGTATATGTAAAAGGTGTGGCAAAGGCCAACATTGGACCAATGAATGCAGATCAACAAGACAGACAAGCCAACCCGATACCATTGGGAAACTCAGGCCCCCAAGTCAAAAGTGGCCCAGTCATTCCCAGTCACTGTGGAGGACATGTCTCACCAGGAATATTAGAATATCTAGAGCCTTCTGCAAAAAAAACCATACTGTTATACACGATGAAATAAACATGAAGGATAAATCAAAAATTCCAATAGGAAATGTATATTCTGACAGACTTCTATAAATCATCAAAGATCAAAGCTAAGTATATAAATAGCATTGTAATTGTGGGTT
>NC_022027.1:56365009-56365564 GCF_000317375.1 Microtus ochrogaster | reverse complement strand
ATTATAGTGCCTTTCACTACTGATGAAATAAAGTTATGGGAACACAATGAACCATGGTAAAAAACTTGTGCTATTTTTTGGGGAGAACTTAATAGCAATTATCCCCAAAGTGATAGACTTAACCTTATAAAGAGAACTTCTTGGATTCTTCCCCGAATTGTACATGATGCTCCAATAACTGAAGCCCATATATTTTATACTGATGCAAATAAAACAGGAAAGGCAGGTTACAAATCAGAAGATTTAAGTAAGGTGAAATAAAGCCCTTATAATTCTGTTCAGAAGGCAGAATTATATGCCATTCTTATGGTGCTAAGGGATTTTAAAGAACCTCTCAGTATAGTTATTGATTCACAATATGCAGAAAGAGTTGTTTTACATATTGAAACCGCTGAATTTATACCATATAATATAGAATTGACTTCATTAATCATACAGGTTCAGGATATAATCACAAATAGGCTTTGTCATATATACATAACACACATCAGATCCCACACAGGTCTGCCAAGGTAATGCAGAAATTGATCAATTATTGATTGGAAGTGTGTTGTA
>NC_022027.1:56363384-56364909 GCF_000317375.1 Microtus ochrogaster | reverse complement strand
TCAAAAATTCCAATAGGAAATGTATATTCTGACAGACTTCTATAAATCATCAAAGATCAAAGCTAAGTATATAAATAGCATTGTAATTGTGGGTTTAATAGGCACAGGTGCAGATGTGAGTACCATCAGTCCAGAATCTTGGCATCCAAATTGGCCTCTTCAAGAGGCAGGTATTCAGTTACTAGGAATTGGAACCCTATCTCAAGTGAAACAAAGCATGAGATGGATTAAATGAACAGGGACAGAAGGACAGAGAGGAAGGCTGTGGCCATATGTGGCTAATATTGCAGTGAAGTTATGGGGTCGTGACCTGCTACAGCAATGGAATACCCAGATTAACATTCCTGTAGTCCCAGAAACTCATAATTCTGGGGAGGATGTTACAAGGTACTATACACAAAGGTCACCAGCCATTCAGGCTGTACAAGAACATACAGCAAATACCAAACCTTTAGAGGTACCAACAGCCCTACCTTTCAAATGGTTAACTGAGAAAACAATATGGGTTAAATGGCCTCTAGCTGAAGAAAAGTTGACAGCTTTAGAACAGCTGGTACAAGAGCAACTAGATGCTTGCCATATTGAAGAATCAACCAGCCCTTGGAATTCTCCTGTATTTGTTGTTTAAAAGAAATCTGGTAAATGGAGAAAAGAGACATATCTAAGAGATGTCAATAGGGTAATTCAATCTATGGTCCCTCTACAGTCTGTAATTCCTCTGCCTTCTCTGTTACCAAAAGGATGGCCTCTTATAGCTATTGATTTAAAGGATTGTTTTTTCACAATACCTTTACAAAAGGAAGATAGAGAAAAATTTGCCTTCACAGTGCCTACTTATAATAATTCTCAGCCTACTAGGAGATATCAATGGACCATCCTCCCATAGGGAATACTCAAATAGTCCCACTCTGTGCCAATACTTTGTCAGCCAGCCATTGGAAATAATAGATAAGCAATTTCCTCAGTCTATAATCTACCATTATATGAATGACATTTTGCTATCTGATTCAAACATAGATACTTTAGAAAGAATGTTTGAAGAAGTAAAGAAAGTTTTGCCAAAATGGGAGTTACAAATTGCTCCTGAAAAAATACAGAGAGTAGAGTCTGTCAATTACCTAGGAGAGATCGGTTGTGGACTCTTAATGACTTTTAAAGATTGTTACGACACATTTCCAGTCTACGACCAGCTGTTGGGATAACACCTGATCCAATAACTCATTTAAACAAAACCTTAGATGGTGATAAAGGTGAATAGTCCCAGAGAATTAACTGAAGTGGAAAAGGAATTGACAGTTGCTTAGGAGAAATTACAGGAGGCACATGAAGGTAGGGTGAATCCAAATCTTAATTGTGCTCTAGTCATAGTGCCTTCCAGAGTTTCTCCTACAGAAATTTTAATACAGAGGGACAATATTATCTTAGAATGGATCTTTTTACCACATAAACCAAGTAAAAAATTAAAAACTTATGTGGAAAACGTCTCTGAATTAATTATAAATGGTAAATTGAGACTTCACCAATT
>NC_022027.1:56359197-56362028 GCF_000317375.1 Microtus ochrogaster | reverse complement strand
TCATCTTCAAAAAGTCAAGAGACCCTGGACAACTAGATGCCTAAAGAGGAAAAGATAATTATCCAGATAGGATCACCAAGCAAAGAGAATTATCACTTGTGAGGAGAGGTCATCTGAGGGTAAGAATCTCTAAACATAAGTTAGAATAATTGTCATGACTCACTTAAAAAAATCAAAGCTGGCTTTGGAGTTGGACAATGGCTCTTCTTCTAAATCCAAGCATGTTGTTTAAAAAAAAAAATTCAGTTTCTGTCTCATGTCCAGAGATATCTGGACATGGGACAGAAAGAAGAAAAAAATTATGTTTCTTCATATCTATTTTTGTCTCTATCATACCTTTCATTGAATATATATCTGTATATGTCTATATAAATAATGTTTAAGTTTTCCACAATGAACAATGAATTTTCCTACAGTAAACTTTGAAGTTTCCAGGAAGAAGATGGGGTCCTACAACAACTCCATGTGGTTGATATGATGTCATGATGCTGATAGTGTTACTATAAGACCATTTTGGGTACCAGCTGCTCAAGATGGTTCCAACTTGGTTAGCTAAAATGGTGCACTTTTTTTTTTTTTTATAATGTTCTGGCCAGAACTCCAAATAGGAACCTCGGAAAAACCCTACCAAATACTCAGAGACTATTTGAAATTATATCAGACAGTAATCTTGGAACTTAACCATCATTTTACTTTCATAGAATCCCATAGAAAGAACATCACCCCCATGACAGCTGGAAGTAATTCTAGAAGATGACGTTCCCTCTCCCAACAAAGTTTGTCCTCAGGGTTAGGGACATCATTTAGGAGTTGATTATAATTGGTATAGGGTTGGGGGAAAAATTATGTAGGATTAGGGGTTTCTTTAAAAAAAGGAGGAAGTTGGATGGGATAATATAGATTATTGTGAGCTTACTCACACTAATAATAATAGTAAGTAATAGAGTGAATACTTGTGAGCTACTATTTATAGGCAATTTACACTGGTATAGATTCTTGTATATTGATACAAACTTATTGAATGTTCCTATTCTCATCTACAATATTTGTACATCTAGGCAAAGTTATTTTGTCATATTCTATGCATGCATGCTTCTCTACCTCTGCTTAAGACATTTTGAATATTGACACAATTTTAGGGTATATTTATCATATTACAATATACATTTCTACCTCTGAACAAGGTACTTATACATTTTGAGATCATTGTCCTCATTTGTTGCACAGTTGTTTAAAGATTGTTCAATGTTCTAATATGAAGTCTTAGTCTTTAAGTTATATAGGTATTAAGATTCACAGGTCAGTAGTCATGCATGTTTGTCATACTTATAGTTAGACTAATCAGGTTCTTTAGATACATAGAGATTATATTCTGCATAGGTAGGTAATCTTCAACCACTTCAAAGAGCTGTAGAATATGGCATTTAAATAACTTAGGGTTCTGTTGACCTGAGACAGGATTATTCCCAAGAGAATGTTGAACACCGAAAACACTATACTTGGAGCTTGTCTTCTTCTTGGCACAACTGCTTTTGGGCAAGGAACTGCCCATGCGTCAACCACTGACAAATGCACGATGTCCAGACAGGACAAGCAGGATACAAGAAAAAAAGACTGTCAAATCCTGCCCAGACAGGGAAAGATGGTTTTGAAATATTCCCTGCCTCTGAATGTCTGCTGCTCTAGGCCTTAGCCAAAGTTGGTTGCTCCAATGTTGCAAATGAGACTTTGGGTGATTGCTCAGGTGATAGTTGTTTCTATCATTTGTTGTATATTTAGGAAGTTGCTTGATTGCACTTCCTGCCTACTCAAGTAATGTTGCGGGAGGTCCTTCCGCTCCTCCAGCCAATAGCCGCTGAGATACCAGCCCATTGGGGTGTGGTCTCTCTCTTTAAAAAAAGCAGAGTCTTCCCTCCTCGCTCTCTTCTGCTTTCCTGGTCTCCGCGGGAACGGTGGTTCTGTAAGTCTATTTCCCCATTAAAGCTGTATATATTTTTACAATCTGTCTGCATTCATTTACGCCGCTACAAAGTAATATTATTTCCCTTCTCGGGTCTTCGTTGGGGTTAAAGACTAGATAGTTGTAGTTACTTTCCTCTCATGACTTGGCTGAGTTATTTATAATACAAGACTTAAACTCATTAGAATAGGATAATTATTTAAACATTTATTACATGTTTCTTGCTTGATATTGCTTATGCTGGTTGTAATTCTAATTTTCATACCTGTTATTTGTTCTTATTGTATATAACTTTGTGTTAGGCTTAGAACTTATTTAAAAAAGGGGGAAATGCTGTAGGAATTTCTACTGCCAGTAGCCTTTAAGTATCACATACACTTGGGTGTGGTCTCTTATACATATATGCTAATGTAAAAATGTACATCTGGCCTCTTTTCTGGCTCTGGAATTCGTTGCTGTTCCCCATCCCAGCAGAAGATTATGATCCGTGAGTCTTCCCCTAAACATATAACCCTCTATTATACTCAATTCTGAGCTAGTGTGGGATTTCTTTTAAGTGTCCTTCTTCACAAGATCTCACTATACATCCCTTGACAGACTGGAATTTATTATCCAAATGAGGCTGGCTTTGAACTTAGAGATCTGTCTGCCTTTGCCTGCTGAGTGCTGGGATTAAAGGTGTGTACCACTATATCTGGCTGAGAAAATAAAAATGTAAACGCTGTTCCTTTTTATCTCCCCTCCTCCCTATTCTTTGGCTCTCTCCATGGCCCAAGCAACCTGGGAAGACTATAGCACACACCACATGCGTCCGACTCAAGTTACCAGGACAGACTATAGCACACACCACATGCGTCCGACTCAAGTTACC
>NC_022027.1:56355306-56359085 GCF_000317375.1 Microtus ochrogaster | reverse complement strand
GCACACACCACATGTGTCCGACTCAAGTTACCTGGACAGACTATAGCACACACCACATGTGTCCAGCTCAAGTAACCTGTAACCTGGGCAGACTATAGCACACACCACATGTGTCTGGCTCAAGTAACCTGGGTAGACTGTAGACACTTACCACATATGCCTAGTTAAGTTACCATTCTTTAAAGGAGCAGACTGACATAAATATTTAAAAGGAAATGTTTATTATTAAATACATATTCCCAAAACATTCACATTTTAAAAAAAATACACACAAGACAAAATGTATATACATGCTGATCAGTGCTCAAAACAGGATGAGTTTTCTGAGTGACAGGTCCCTAGAACCTGTCGTTATCCAAGGGGACTCCTCAGCAAGTCTACCCTTCCAACCCCTGGGAAGCCAGAGCAGTTTATAACGTAAAAAACGCACAAATTGCTGTGCAAGTCCTTAGCTGCTTTGTTTACTTCATTATCCTTCTTCCCAATCCACCTGAGACTCCAGTAACTATTTTTCTCTGAGCAAGGTCAACTTAGAACAGAAACACAGAGATCTGGATGCTCGCAGCAGACAAAACCCCCACAATGTTCCCAGCTGTACACTCACCTTTCCTTGTGGCAGATACCTAATTAAATAATAAACTGAGACAGTGTGAAAAAAATGGTTATACGAGGAAAAAAAGCATTTCCGCCTTATCAACAACACGCACATCATTAGGCTGTCAATATAAACATGGGCTACACTCGGTAACGCACCAGACTGCAGCGAGCACTGTGTAACCTCCTTACATCTCTGCGGTAACTACCTGTGTTTATACGCACACCTACAGGAAAGATCTCTATCTCTCCTATACACCCCATGTACACAGCGTAGACGGCAGAGATCTGGAAGCAATCTTTGTCATTCATTTAGGCCCTGTCATACCTGTGAATTTTATGACCTGTTCCTTGAACCGTGGATCAGACTAAGGCTGCTCTAGAAGCAGAGAAAACCAGGGAACTAAAGATCGGACTCTACTTGGTGGTTTAACTCAAAGGTCATGCCAGGACATCTGTTTGCAGTCTGACATCAGAGCAAATACTGTAATTTTAAAATAAGTTATTCATCCTCCCTGGACTTGGATACAAACAAGAACCTGTGGTTACCTGCCCACCTCAGACACAGCAGAGACAGTGAACGGAGAAACTGTATCAGGAGCTCATATCTTTAAAGAATGGATGCAATAAGGCTGCTTCTGCTGTTATTCGTGAAGCTGGGTTTAGATCCAGAAGTTTATCAAGCAGATCATAGGCCTCATCAGGCACTGCGTCCCAGCCTTCCAAGTTGGTAGTACACTCCATGGGATGAGTCTCACAGCCACTACTGTCCCCTCGATACACGGAATCCTTCGAGTGCTGTGGTGGAGGTATTTGTACGGGGGAAGACGTGTTCTCTGGAGAAGTACACCCTGGTGGACCAGCTGCTAACTTGGGGGTGTTAGGGTCCAGACCCCTTAAACTCTCACAGAGTTTTCTCAGGTCTTGTGCCGGAACTTCTTTGCTACACAAAATTGATTTGCCTAAAAGAAAAAAACAATTACCTGAATTTATCAGAAGCAACTCATGGTGATATCTTGTTTGTACAAATAAAGCTTGCCTCAAGATCAGCGGGTGGAGCTCGCCACTAGCTCACCCTGTCTGCACAGACAGGGAGTTACATGGCTGGGTAGAGAGAGGAAGTGATGGGGTGGGGGAGACAAGAACTCAGTCTTCTTTTGGCTGGGAAGTTGAGTAGGTAAGGTTGGTTTTGCTTCTTCATCTCTCTGATCCCTCAGCATTTCCCCCCAATATTTGACTCCGGGCTTTTAAAAAGACCTATTAGAACTCGTGGTACAGCAACTTATGAGAAACACGTAAGACCAGTCATGTGCCTCACAAATGTATTCAACCTTCACAGCTGAAAGCCAGGTTACAAAGTAGGGAACAGAAAACAGAAAGCAGGGATTTCCTGAGCTGACTGCCAACTTCTCTGCATACCGCAGGTATGTTAGGATGTTCTGGTAAACACATTTGGGCTTAGCTCAAGAATCATATGTGTGAGGTCTGTATTCAAAAAGGGCCTTGTTAAGCTTCTGTTAATCTGTGGAGGGTTGTTACTATGGTAACGAATGAACCATGTCTGTCTCACCTACAGACTTTGAGCTCCTCAAGATTCAGATGTTTGGATCTCCTCAAACCTATGCATTCCTGGTGCACACGAGACACTGTCAATGTCTGTTGTGCTGGTCTAGATGAACCTGTCCTAAGCAGTAGCTGCGCCCTCTCCACTCTACCATCTGTAGTAAACATTTTCTTCGACTAGGACTTCAGCTCACAATAAAGTGCCTGGTACCCACCCCAGGCATGCTAATGAACAAACCAGATCTCAGTTTTTTCAAAACTATAAGGGTCAGGTGGGGAGGTAATCAGTGGATACAGCACTTGCTGCATTCAGTGTGAGGACTCACGTTCTCGTTCCCACAATCCACCCAAATGCCTAGTGAGTGTGACGGCACACCTTTAATTCTAGTGCTCAGTAGGCAGAGATAGGAGATCTCTCAGGGCAAACTAGCTTGTTAGAATAGCCGTATCATCAATCTGTGCCTCCGTGAGTAAGGAGAGCAAGAGGAGGGCTCCTGTGTCAACTTCAGGCCTCCACAAGTGCACGCGTGCACGCGCGCTCACACACACACACACACACACACACACGTTTAAAAATGTAAATGCCTGTAAAATAACCTGCCACCAGTCTGTTGCCAGAATGGGCAAAAGTAAGGACAGAAACAGGTCATCGTCAACTGTACACTTACGCATCAGACAGAAACAGGTCATAGTCAACTGCACACTTCGGTATCAGACAGAAACAGGTCATAGTCAACTGTACACTTCGGTATCAGACAGAAACAGGTCATAGTCAACTGTACACTTCTGCATCAGACAGAAACAGGCCATTGTTAACTGCACACTTCCGCATCAGACAGAGATGCAGCTGTAGACAATGAGGCGCACACACAGGTCCCTTGATGGAGCATACAGCTTGACAACAAAGCAATCTTGGTAGTAAAAAGCCTCCTTTACATATTCTAATATAATTACTGGACAGGAAAGAGGAGGGGGTGGGCAGGAATGGAGAAAGCCAAGGAAGCAAATGAACACAGACTAAGCTTGTGAGAATTTAACATGCGAGCCCATTTTTACTTTTAAAACTCACTTCTACTTTTGACAGGAAATTCGACCAGAGGAAGCAAGCCATACAGTTTTATTCCTAATTTATTAGCTTGCTCTGACATAAGATAAAGTCCAGCATGTTCTAGTGTCAGGGAATATTATTTTAAGGTTTGTTTCTTTTCTTTACGTTGCATTTATTTAACTCTGTGAAGCTGTTACTTTGCCTGTCTAAAATACCTGAGGGGAATAAAGGGCTGGGAGCAGAGAGCACACACATGATAAATATGGGAGAAAAGGATCGGAGAAGGAGGAGAGGACATCAGGGCCAGGCACCCCACACGGTGGCCATGGAGTCAGAGCGAAAGTAAGATTCACAGAAGTAAGAAAAGGAGAAAGTCCAGAGGCAAAAAGTAGATGGGATAATTTAAGTTAAGAAAAGCTGGCTAGAAACTAGTCAGTCTAAGGCCGGGCTAGGTAAGAATCAGCCTCCGTATGTGATTTATTTGGGAGCTGGGTGGGGGTCCCCTCAAAAGAGCCAAACAAGTAAAAAAACACCACATGGTATCCTGGGCTGTGTGTGCACAAATGTTAGCCCG
>NC_022027.1:56345950-56354702 GCF_000317375.1 Microtus ochrogaster | reverse complement strand
TGTCACTCCTACCATGTAAGCACGTGCTAGTCTCTGGGACGGACAGATGATGTCACTCCTACCATGTAAGCACGTGCTAGTCTCTGGGACGGAGTCCTAATAAGTATTCCATTTTTCTAAATTGTATTTTCCATGTAGGCAGGGTGGGGGCAAAAGTATGTAGTTCTTAAAGTTTGTCAGTCAATTCTGATATGTATTTCTGTCTACAATCCCCTGGTCCTGGGGCTGGGCACACAGCAGCTTAGTTGCTGTGGAGCAGGCCACCTGAGTCTGTCCACGGCACCCACTGACGAGCTGGGGAGCAGCAGCTGTACCACTGCTTGGAGAAGAGACACACGTGGGATCTGAGTCTGGGCCACTAGAGCAAGGCTGAGGTCATTCTCAGGACCCCGTGGAACGCACCTTCTCAGTCTGAACTTATATTGCTAATATTTAAGCTCACGAGCTGGGTGTGCTATCACACATCTGTAACACAAGCACTCAGGAGGCACAGGCAGGAGGACCTGTGAGTTCCACGCTGGCCTGGTATGTAGTAAGTGCCAGGCCAGCATAAGTATAAGAGACCCTGCCTCAAAAAGTAAAGAAATTACACGTATGTGTGACAATGTGCCGTAAACGAAGGTCGGGTAGTCTGACCTCTCTGCCTCCCTGAACCCAGAAAACTACACATTTCCATTACCTTCCCTAGGGCGGTCTTTCCTTCCGCGCCAAGAACCTGACGCTTAGTAAACAACGCATTAAATTTTACTATTAAAAACATTTATACCACCAAATTACCACCAAATTACCACCAAAGAGTTAAGATTACAACGCTGACTTCTAGCTGGCTGACAAAGAAACGCAGAGCCCGGCTTCTGGTACCAGAGCCATTAGTGCTGTGATCCAGCAAATGGTTTCATGTTGTAAACAACCGTTTTCAGGCAAGAGACAATTTCCTAGGAGTCAAGGACTAAGAATACCAAGAAAGATATTTGCGAGAATTTTTAAGAATTTATTTAGCAACTTATAGGCGATAATGAAAAGCATCTGCGTTGCTCTAGGACATGAAACTCACCGAAAGCTTTAGCAGCCTGGACAGTTTCCCTGGACCCTCGGACTGTCATGATCTGAGCCAGAGCAGTTAAGTCGTCGCTGGCCTTGTAGAACGGGTATCGCCCACTGAGCAGAGAGAGCAGGATGACACCTGCTGACCACATGTCGATCGCTGCGACAGGAAACCAACATTAGAACCCAGCCTCCGCTGTGAGCGTGCGGCCATCTGACTGGGGGCTGCGGACCTTTCCTGTGAACTGACATCAACAGAGTCCCACCAAATAGCTCTGGAATGGCTACCTATGTTTCTGAGGAGAAACTTTAATGTATGACCACAGCTCCAGTTCAACACTTCCTGCAAAGTACTTTTCTCTCTTCAACACTGGAATTAGAAACATTTCATCACTGTGAGTAAATGTACATCACAATATAATCAGAGGAAATTCAACAACAGCTACATGGGCAGAAACCTGGATACTCCTCAGGAATGCACCTTGGTAGTGAGACACCGGGCATTAACACCAGCACAGTGCAACCCTGGGTCTGAGCCCCAGGACCAGGAGAAAAACACAGCCAACCTGACTCGAGCCTCCTTGTCGCTGTCCCCAGCCGCTCACCACTGTCTGCTCCTCCACCCTGTGCTGAGGTTCCTCAGAATTCCAATCTCTTCCCTGCATATTTCCCAGCTCCACCACAGTACAGCTACAGCCACCATTTATATCCTGATGCTCAACCGTGACTCCATCCCAGCTCCTGCCCTGAGCTGAGGACTCTTACTCTGCAGGACATTCTATTTGGACGTGCCATGAATCTCAACCCGGCTACGGCTCAGTCCAGTTAGATCTTTCTCTCCTTCATTCTCGGTCTTGTTTCTGGACATGCCCACACCCCTCAGGCTGGCAATATAAACACACTGGATGCCGTTTCCCTCCAGTACCCCAACCAACACCTACTAGCTGTGCTTGTCAATCCCTTACCTTCACCCTGTTACCTATTCACTCATTCATGTACTCCTCCCTCAGCTGGGCCTCTGTAGGACACTCAGAAGCTATTCCTTCTGCAGCCTCCTACAATACAATTCCTACTGTCTGTCCTTGATGGCATCTATGGCCCACAGTCCAAGGTTTAACAAGCGCCATCCGTGTCTTTCCTGTGTACCTCCAATCATGTCCTCATTTCTATTTTACACCAAGCAACACTAGACTAACTAACGGCTTCCTCTACTGCAGAGTCTCGGGTCTTGCTCACTGCCAATCTCCAACTCTACAGTATTTCCTCTCCAGTCATCTTCTCGAGGCCCCCCTTCACATGCCCTCAGTGTCTTGTGACCACGCGTCCTAACTGGAATGTAACGAGGCAGTCATGCTCATGTACACGCCACTAGTGTCACAGGACAGGTTCATAACGAAAGACTTCTCCGAGGCCCATGATCCACGTGAGTAGTGGGCATCATCTCGTCCATCTAACATGGCGTCTCCAGGCCCCACCTCCACAAAAGGAGGCTCCTGCACTTCTGACAGGGTCTTCAAGGCTCTACGACTTCCTGGATTCTAGAAATCTTTTCTCCTTTTCAAAGTCTGTTAACTGTTATTGCATTATTTTCATGGTAACAAAATACTAAAAAAATGTCTGTGCCACAGAAAGCATTGTGCAGAAATTTCTGAGGTGGAAGAGAACGGGAAAGTGCTGCAGCCCTGACGCTAACAGGAACACTGGACAGCACCCCCCCTCCCCCATACAGGAGTCCTTAGGAAAGAGTGGCAGCCCTGACGCTAACAGGAACACTGGACAGCACCACCCCCCCCCCATACAGGCGTCCTTAGGAAAGAGTGGCAGCCCTGACGCTAACAGGAACATTGGACAGCGCCCCCCTGATACAGGGTAAGTGCTGCGGCCCTGATGCTAACAGGAACACTGGACAGCACCCCCCCTCCCCAATACAGGTATCCTTAGGAAAGAGCAGCAGCACAATCAGAAAGAGGAGCTGCTGCAGCTGCCAGGACCTCAACCTCAGGCATGGGGATAAGCGCTCCAGATGACTCCGCACCTCGAGATACGCACCTGTAGTTTGGTTAGGACACTTGGTCAGGACCTCCGGTGCCCTGAATCCTGGTGTGCCTGCCCGAGGGGCAACCTGCTGCCTCCTTGTAAGGAAAAAGAAGACACCTAGTTACGTTAAAATTGAGCTATTAGTGGGGCATGGGGGATACATGCCTTAATCCATCCTAGCTTGAGAGACAGAAGCTAGCCTGGTCTACACAGGTAACAGTTCCAGGACAGCCTGGTCTACACACACAGACAGAGCTCTAGGACAAGCTTTATTTATTAGAACACAAATAATATACCACTATATAAGCTACCAAATTAGTTCACATGAATTCTGCCCTGGTGTCAGCAGAAATAAAATTCGTATAAGCACTGAACACTCCCTGTGATAAACATTCTCAACTGACTTTCATTCTCCTCTGCCAACCCCACACACTGGCGCTAGCCCAGATGGATTTCAACACAGTTTTCAAGTATAAAAACAGACGGTAGGCAATAAAAAGTGTGATAGAAAAACAGAATACAACAGGAATTCATATAAAAACCCTTTGGTTGGGGGACCTTGAGTTACTGATATACTCAGTCACGTGTAGATTTGAGTTAATCGGGAAGAACCTATAAAAACCAAGCCTAAAGGAAAAACTTTCCAGGCAGAGAAGCGTACGAAGCCTTATTTGGTTCTGGTCACTCAACAGGCAGGAGCAGTAAAGTCAACAGAAACAATGACTTCTGCGAGCATGTCTCCAAGCGCCTCCCCACCCAGCCACAGCCGCGTGTGAGGGCAAATGTGCTTTCCAGAGAAAGAGTTCTCATCACACAAATACGTGACAACCGTAATTTACCAGCGTGCGGCTGTGTACGGGGCCCATGTTTACTCCCTGCACCCACTAAACCAAGATCCCACCAGTCCTTCCCAGTCTAAGTGTGTCTGGCTTACCTCGCCAGGCAAATGCTGCACACTCTGTCTGTTCCGTAACAGTCGCAGGTCGGCACGGCCGGGCAGGAACTGGCAGTTTTCCTCACCACGCTAGTCACAGCTTTGGTAGAAACGGCTGCCTTTTTTGTTGCTAGCTTTCTTGAGATTACGTCCACAGTCTTTGATTGCTTTATGAGCTACAAAAAAAGTCGTATTTTCTATTTTTGTGGTATTTAACAGACACTTTCAAATGCTGGCACAGTAAAAAGCATTATCAGAAGCATGAACTTCACTCAAAACTGCTGAAGGAGCTACAGACTACAATCAGCAGCTGTCTACTAAAATGAGTTAAGGCCGCTGGGCAGGGTCCTATATGTTAGTAATAGCTGAACTGGGGAGGCTGAGGCAGGATTCCAAGTTCGATGCCAACCTAGGCTGGGTAGTAAAATCCTGCCTCAAAAAAAAAGTTTGGCTTTCTGTCTACTAACATTAAGACTCACTAGTTAGTGTGGCAGATATGACGCTGTATTAGAACATGTCCTGACATACTAGAGAAGCACCTAACAGCACCTACAGTTGCTAATTACCAAGGTCTGATTCCACTTCACAACTGTAACACGCAGTTACACTGCGTACATCTGTTGTCCGAGCGCTTGCCGCCAGAGTCCCTAAGTCAATTTAACACCACCTATCCTGAAGGCACATTACAGGTCTATTTAACCTACTGTGTGGGGACTGAGGTGCTGTGAGCTCAGGTGGAGTCTAGCCCTGTTCTAAATGTTCCTCTAGAGAAAGAACAGCAACAGCTAATCAGAATTAAAAACTCCATCAAAAAACTTCAGAAAAAAATTAAAGATCGACTTTTGAGTAAAACTACCTTCTGCCAAAGCCAAACTCTACTCTAGCGCTAACTCTGGTGGATTCCCTGAGCTCGGCGGGCAGTTGGGCTGCGAAGCTACATTACTTACTTTCTCTGCAGGGCTCTCATGTGAAATGGAGCTGTGTATATTGAAATCTCTTTCTCCAAAAACAGAGCGCTGGACAGAAAGGCCTACAGATCCCTCCTACAATACCAAGGGAAACAGGGAAAACAAGGATTACATCTGTAACACTTTCTGCCAGCGGTACTCTGCTCGAGTTTCAGAACAAGACAGCTGCACCCAAGACATGAAGGAGAAATAGCTAGGCAACTTGTAACACCCACACCATGTCACCAGTACACACACACACACACACACACACACACACTCACACACACACAATCCCCCACCACCACCAAAGTCTCTAAAGCCACTTGCACAGATGCTTCACGTTCCTGAGCAGCTAAAATGGAGACAGACACTTGACATTTTCCCCCATAATGCTTTTTAAAAAGGAGGACATGTACATTTTGTAACACACAGGAAACCCCCCCCCATTTTATTATATAATGCACTCTATAACTGCAGAGACTGCAGGCTGATAGAGCAGGAACCTTTAGCCTGAATGGAGTGACAACCCTAGTGACGAGGCTCACCAACTGAAATGTGTGACCTTTAAAGACCTAGCCTTCTATCCCCCTCTGACGGCTGATGAAGAACACTCTAAATGTTCGTATTTGAAAATGTAAAAGGCAGAACCTTTCCGTCTTTTCCTGGCTTAATGTGAATTTGTGTGTTTGCGTAGGATCTTTTGACGGATGTTTTTGGGGCACACTGCTGATCCACATTTTTAGGTGCTGGGCGACTCAGTGATCCCTTGTGTCCAGTGACTCCGTGGTACTTGTTTCGTGAACAACCTTCCTGCTGGGCCTCAGACTGGACAAACTTGAGAAGCTCAATTTTTGTGTCATGGGTTCCTTGGGCCAAACCAAAGTCCACCAAGGCATACCTAAGAAGCAGAGTTCAGTATTATCACCTTACTATAGCAATTTAATAACCTTAGTAACCTTAATAACATCCATCCAAACCATTATCAGAAACTGCAATTCACTCCAGAACGATTAAGAATTTATGATGGGGGGGTGGCTAAGAGATGGTTCAGCAGTTAGGAATACTGCCTGATCTTCCAAAGGACCTAGATTCAATTCCCAGTACCCATATGACCACTAAAACGGTCTGTAATTGCAGTTCCAGGGGATCTGAGTATCAGAAAGGATGAATCCTTTAAGCGACCAGTCAGTTAAGCACCCTCTCTCTGCTTCTGGCCTGTGCGGAGACAAGGCAGAGGAGAGGGAGTGACAGAAACAGAAGGCGACACCTGTGGCCATTCAGGAGTGGGAGGTGGGAGAGGCCTACAGCGGGCAACTTCCACTGAAACAAGTACAAAGAAATTACAGAGAAACACAGGCTACAGAATTGGTCTTAGTTTCCTGATCATACTAAGTATGATATACAGCATAAATACTATTTTCAGCTTGTAACATCTCTTCCATATTTAATCAAAATGCACATAACAACTTTGGGGTTAAAAGGGCTCTAAGGTCAAAAAAGGCTAGATTCTAAGTTTGTCTCATCTAAGAGCGTATCTCATGATGTCCATGTGTTATGAAGATAATTTTATTTTCCTCGTTGCATCTCCTCTCCCCAATCACAATAAAAACTTGAACAGAAACAAAGTGAGCACCGTGGTTGTCTATATTGTATGTCTAAGAGACAACGTGAGCACCGTGGTTGTTTACATTGTATGTCTAAGAGACAACGTGAGCACCATGGTTGTTTATACTGTCTGTCTAAGAGACAACGTGAGCACCGTGGTTGTCTATGTTGTATGTCTATCTAAGAGACAACGTGTGCACCGTGGTTGTTTACATTGTATGTCTAAGAGATGAACTCCACAGTGCAAATTCAACTCTCATGTTTTCTGGGATTCTTCCTACTTACTTTTTCAGGCGTCTATTATATAAAAAGTTGCTGGGCTTCACATCACGGTGAACAATACCAAACTGATGAATCCGTTTCAAAGCAATGAAGAGATTAAACATATATTCTCGCACTTCTTCAAAGGAAAGAGAATTCAAAATGTCCTAAAATAGAGTTATGAACCAAGTCACAAAATTACTTCAGCTAAACATTTAGCTAAGCAAAGCTATAAAACTATTGAGACCTACCAGAAACGACTCATGTTCCAGATACGGCATGGCAATAACCACATGGTCATCCTTCCTGAAGCAGTACTTAACTCCCATGACGTTGTCCTGTCCCCTGGTGGGAAACGAACGCACAATGCATTTTAGAGGGAAGGTCAGAGCGCTGCAGCTTTATCCCTTAAAAACTGAATTAGTTCAGCAACGCACATGTACTTACTACTGGAATATGCAACAAAATCAAATTAGGGAATACAATCATTTAACTGACATATAAAAGGTAAATTTTTCAAACAAAAATAGCACCATAAGGTTACTATGAGAAATCCCGAGTTTTGAGCGAGGACATGGGCAGACAACAAGACAGATAAGAGGGGTCAGAGCGAACGGAAGAGCCAGAGGGGACGGAGGCCTCCAAGGAAACAGTGTCCTTTTATTTTTATTATTGCCTTTTATTTTATTTTTTCTGTCTTACTAGTATTTTGTCTATATACTGTGGTTTCTGACCTTGTGTTTTTATGGGTTTTGTTTGGGGATGTGTGTGTGTTTCTCTTTTCTCTTTCATTTCATCCATTCAGAGATCCTCCTGCCTCCCAACTCCTAAGAGAGAAGGTGCGCACCACCGCACCTGGCTTCAGTCTGTTCTCTGTTTGCCTGTGTTCACTTTCCACACAGAGAAAGGGTGTGGAACTGGGTGGATGGGAAGGCCCGAAAAGGAAACCATGATGAGAACACATTGTATGTAAAGTTCTTCAGTTAAAACAAAACCCCAAACTTCAGTCTGCCAGCATCCTCCACCCTTCTCACAAATGAGGGAACAAGGCAAAGGAGAACGTCCCCAAAGTCACGAAAGGAGTTAAGTCGTGGAGGTCTGACTGAACCCAGGCAGTTTCCTCTGGAGTAGAGACTCCTACTCTCTGAGCTAGAAGGGGACGTTAGAAGGAAGTTATCAGTAGTTAGCGGTAAATTAGGAACAGAAGAGATGAAAGCATCTAAAACCCAGTCAACAAGGCATTAAAACCACACCTTCCCAATGGGAAGCCAAGCAAGGGACTGAGAACACACTGGCAGAAAAGATACCTTTTTTAGCTCAGGTTCTCTCAGGTTCAGTCTGATCTAAAACCTCACAGAGATCCTTCTGCCTTAGCACTGCTGAGATTATAGGCATCGCCCGACTTGGGCAATGCCAGTTCAGGAGTAAAACGAAGAAGCTGAGGATGGTATTTACGTGTCTGGCTTGAACAACTGAGCAGGCAGATGTAGTGTCTTTTATACACAGGCAGAGGAGAACAATTGCTGGACTGGTTATTTTCTGGCTAGGCAAGACAGATTAAACTTTAGGGGTGTATGCGTACATCCAATACACAGACAAATTAATACATCATCTTGTTCATACACGGAAGCCAATAAGTGGATCTCACAGAGTAGGAAGCAAAACAGGATCACTAGAGATTCAAGGTTAGTGACAATGGTTATCAAAACACATCTGGCTGCCAGTAATAAGGCCTGGTGTTGTGCTGCACAGTAGGGTGACTATAGTTCAGTGCAATTTATTTATACATTTCATCTGAGGTCTGAAATACAAAACAAGATAAACCTTTAAAGAGACAGAATTATTACTGCACCTGATTTTGCTTATATAAAATTATTATATCATGCTCTATAAATGTGCAATTATTTTGTGTCTGTTAAAA